>NW_023010014.1:115779-128865 GCF_902201215.1 Prunus dulcis | reverse complement strand
GGAGAACCATGTTGGAAGCCCACCAAGTTTCGGAGACGGGGAGCATTCTTGCAACGGAGAGACAACTACAGGTTCTGCTAAGGAGTCAGACTAAGCGCCGCTTATTTTTTCTGGGCACTAACCTTATAGTACAGAAGATTCTAATTTGCTTCCACCCTGAATCTTTGGTGACGCATATTTAGGGTGGCTAAAGAGGGCCAATGAAAGTCTCTTTCAGGGTTTCTTACAGACCTGTTTTAAACCTTAGAGGATGAATGCTTAGCCAACGCTAAGCGATTTTCCAGTTTTCTTTCACCATTTTTCTTTTAAATTCTGAAACAGTTAGGAGAAAAGACAAAAGACGAAAAGGAGCATCAGCTGGAGCTTCAAAATTTTGGATGGTCGTAAGAGTATTATTTTAAGAGGCAAAGAAAAAGTATTCTAGTGTATAGGAGTTTCTGAGCAGTGAAGAGATTCTACAAATGCTCTCTATTTTTTTCCCCATTTTGCAAATTTTCTTTCCCGGTTATGTGTTATTTAGTTATTCGGAAGCCAATTTGTAACTATTAAGATATCAGAGTTTTAAATTTTTTTTTTTTTTTAATAACTACTCATTATTCTTGTATTGTCGACCCCTTAATAATCCTCACTTGTGAATCCCATACTCCCCCTTTTTGCACCTGCTTAGTTTGCACGGATTCCATGGGATGAATATCTTCGCTATATTTTTTGATCAGAAAATGCGAGTCACAGTTGTTCATGTGTTTCGACCCCAAAAAAAAGTAGTTCATGTATGCGTAAAACGCGTCTTGTGTTATGTTCGCTTAATTTTTTTAATTTATATTTTATGAAATTGATAAGAATGGGTATTAAAATCATTCTGATTCATGACTTTCCATGCATTCTTAACTTTTCATGCATTCTTGTCTTCGCTATTTCCATACATATGAAATCAAAAAATACATGAGTTTCAAGATATAACCAGTGATTTAATATTTGAAAATTCAGGAATTAGATTAATTAGAGTAAGTGATTGATCTAATTTAATATTTGAAAAACCAGGAATTATATTCCTAAATTCCTCTTATAAGTTAACATGCTATTAGATCTTGCAATGTGGGATCTACCCATAGCCAGCCACTCATATAAGCAACTGTGGCTAACGGCCGGTGGGTGGCAGCCGGTTATATCATGTGGTTCAGTTGCTTCATGTAAGTAGGTATGATGTTTTATAGTTTCTACTTCCAATTCTGATCTTTTGGATCGCAGGACTCTAAGAGATTGTGATCACTCACCGTTGGATATTAATCTAATGGTTCAAAAAGTTTCTTAAAAGGAGTGAAAGAGTGAGTGTACCGTTAAATTTACATCTAACGGTGAGTAATTACAAATCTCTTGAACCCCTATAGTGACTGTTTCTACTTATTTATTTATAATTAAAATTGTTCTGCCGTTTGAAATAAGCATATCATTATGTGTAAAATGATTCACGTATATCATCAAAATTCCCCAAAAACAAAGACCTTAAATTCCCTTAAAATGGTTAGGGCATAAAGTGAACCCCCAAGCATGGGTATCTAAGTAAACATTCATTACAGAAGCAACAGTTACTTCTTTTCAAATTGCAATTTCTTATGGATGATGAAACACCAGATGACGTCCTGCTCATTTACAGTTAGCGCAGTCCTGAATTCATACTTCCAACTATCCCTTTTTCTTTTTTGTTTTTAAGTTCAATGCCGTGTTTATGACCTCACTCAACGGCTTATAAGTACATTTAACATTTCAGAACAAAGTTACATTCTCCAACTAAAAGAGAGCTTTGGCCTTTACAGCTCTTTGCCAACACATTCATCTTGTCTCGATCACTAACCCGGACATTGCCAATTGCCTGTAGGTACATAAACAAAATCCCAAATTAACACCACCTCTTAATGGAAAACTGTATACAAAAAAACAGAAATAAACGTGTACATCTAAACAAAATGATTGCCACATAGCTTGTCACCAATTACAAAAGAGCACGTCATACAATCCAGGATGCCAACATTCTGATGAACATTGTAAAGCAGCTGGCATCTTGGTTTTGTAGATTTTGAATAGGTCCAGTTTATAATTTTTTCCCCTTTTTTAAAAAGGCATAGCGTAAACTCTTAAAGCACATAAAAATATGTCAGATTCACTTACGGGAACAGGTGAGAGCATCACTTCGGGTAGAGAATATCGTAGTGACCTGGGCGATATAGCAAGGTAATAAAGGGACTAACTTTCTCAGAGCACCCACTAGCATTTGGAAGATCACTTCTAGCAGGGACGAAATCATGATGATTCACGCTAACACCACCAGTATCACATGAACTACGGTCAAGGTACACAACACGGATTGGCACGCCCAATGCATCTGACAGGGCAGTGATGTGCACATGGTCGCTTTCTTCACCCATTGGTTCCACTGATGACTTGCAAAACTATATTAAGACAAATCAATAAGAGAGAGGGAGATCAGATATTGGCATCATTGCTCTATAATCTTAAGCTCATAACAATGAAATCTCAAATTGCTTCTCAGAATTAAACAATTTCTGTGAGATTGACTTGCAACCACACAGGACTTAGTAATTTAATGCAGGGAACAAAATTAGCAGCACACCCCAACATGGAGAATGTAGATAAGAAGTGAAGAGACCACCATTTTCTTGACAAGGTATATTGAAAATACATCAGCAATCTTATGCTAATATGATTTAATCATCTTCACATTATTTCTAAAGAAGCGGTACCTTAATGGAATAATTTGGTCAACTACTGGAAAGAAGAAATAAAATCATGTGTATTGATAGATGGCTGAATAGTTTTTATTGAACAAACCTGCTCTACGGTTGCATTGGTCAATCCTAATATAAAAGGTTCAAAAAACTCTGCGCGTTTCCGTATTTCACCAGAGGTAACAAATCTGAAAAACATCACAACTAACAAACCAAATGTGTCAGGTAATGGAAGGATAAAACAACACACTAAGAACCATGTCATTTAATGTCACTCACCATAGTCGGATACTGACTGATCTCGGCTCCTAAGTATGAGCTCATCATGACTGTATGAAATAATAAATTACGTTTATTGCAGTTAAACACACAACTCAAAACTAGCATCAAACTGCACTTTGATTTTTAATTGCCAACACAAACCCAAAGTAAAGGAACTATCTGTACCTTATGGATGCTTCATTTCCCTGAAGAACACTGTCCAGCTGCTCAAGGAATAACTGAAAAATTCTCCACATCAATTAGGGATTAATACTTTTTTTTTTTGGCAAGTGTGATCAAATTTTAAGAACAGAGAAAAAGTCCAAATGGAACTAACTGGAACAATATGGTGACTGAAATACTTCTGTATGTGTCACATTGTGACAATGGCCTTATAAGAACAACTTTAAGCAAATCCTTGTGCCCTGAATTTATGTGAAAACCTCCTCATCCAACAAAAAACTATGCATTAGGAAGCACATATATCACTTTTTTCTAAAAACATGGATCATCTTTCTTCCCTGACCAATTTACACATGATAGGATGACCACCAGATTTAGATAGGATAATCACCTTTCAATGCATGCATTCCTATGGTAGCTTTTGTAATGCAAGTAAGCATCAAATGATAAAACTGTGACCAACTTAATTATATGTTAATCAGCAACGATAGATTTACGTAATGCCGTGTCCATTGAAATCCTATACATCAACAATATCTGAGCTGAAACTGCTCGAAAATGGGAAGAAAGAAGATGTGCATCCCTGTTCATATGCACTAAATGTATAAACACATGGTACAGATTTATCAGCTATGACATTTAATCACCACCGAATTCCAATAGTTGATCATACAAAAACCTTACTCATCTGTAAACTGTCAAGCCGTGTTCAAACAAAAAGAGCTTACGCATAAAGCCGGTGGCTCTACTCAATATCAGATATCAATTCGAAAAATTAGAAGAAGAAATGGATGAACCAATTATACAGTGTAAAATTGCAGATAAAAAATTTACCGCAAAGAAATCCTCAAAAGTAAAGTCTGCATAACCCAAGCTTTGAAGTGTTTTTCTACACTGTTCAACATTGGCCTTGATACGGTCAACTTCACTTTGATCTTGTGATTCCAAAATATGCTCCTATTCAGACAGCCCAAGAATTTGTTAGCAGCTAAAAGACTAGAATGCATACTTGCATCCAACAAGAAGCTAACATTGCAGGTAAACACCCAACATACAAAAATCAAAGCAGTTCCAAGGAGCATATACAAGGGCATACAAGATATGAAAACATAAAACTGCGAAAGAAGCAGTTCCCATCTCCCCGTGTTCGGCGAATGGCAGCATATTGTTCACCAAGAACCTGCATAAAGGGTAGTTACAATTTGTTCCATAAGAATCTAATATTAGAAAGAATGAAAGAAAAAACAACACACAACAAATAGAGAACCTTGATTTTCTCCAACAAGATAGCGCTGCCTGATTGATATTCAGCTGCCAGGGACGAGAGTGGTTCCTGCAGATTTATCACAGCAAAGGGTCAAAATCTGATTGCGTGATATTGAAAGAAACTAAAGGTTGGTCTCTTGAGTTTCGAGTATTGCCTTGTCCCCCAGAAAGGGAATTTTCTCAGCCTCCTCAGCTCGAATTGCAGAGTGCTGCTGCATGATATCTTGGTCCCCAAAGTTTGCCCACTCATCAAACTCAGGGGTCGGAACTGATGTTGCAGACTCCACTTCCCCATCCACTTGGACCCCATCCTGATTCTGCATTGTCTTCTATTCACACAAACAGCAACAACACGCCAATTCAAACAAGGCTGTGCCCTAATTCCTCTATCACTTTAAATATGTACATTTCAATTTATTCATAATTGAACAGCCATAAATACCCAAACAAGAATGAATCTTTCTACCATTTTGAAAAATTTGTCAGTCTAAATCTATTGATTCACAACAATAAGAAGTAAAAGAAAACAGGGTGTTCATGATTTGTGGCTAAAACCCAATAATCTACTTGCAGATTTCAATTGAAACCAGCAGTAAAGAAGCAAAATTTAGCTAATATAAAGAAGATGACGACGTACATCTGTCGCACATACATACCTTAGGAAGGGAACAACGTCGTGTTATCACTGGGTCTGGGATCGAATTGGAAGTGGAGTAGCTCACTCTTCACTGATTTTACAAAGATGAAGAACACTTGGGGGATTGATTGATTCCAAGAGGGAAAAAACGCCTCGCGGTGGAGTCCAGGGTGTAAGTGACCTTTTCTGTTTGGATGTCAGTTTTGTATTCGTTTCTGTTTTTTTTTTTTCTTTAATTACCTTTTTCACGCATTCACTTCATTTTCATGCCTAACTCTTCAATTCATCCGACGTGCTTAAAAATAAATTAAAGGCTTAACTGTTAGGGATATGATTTCCGAACTCTTATTTTCTTCACTTATACTTCCTTTTATTCTTTTAAAATATTTTTTTAATCAATTTTGTTCTTTCTCTAATGAGAGTGGGGAAATCAGCTCCCTAAGTGTTATAGTGTTCTTGAAACATTGGTTAAATCTCACTTTACCTTTTCGAAGTTAAAGTGACTCATTTTGTGCTCTTGACCAAGGTTTGATATTCCACATTGCCCCTTACCGTCAACTACTTCCAAAAGTCCGTTAAGTTTGATGACGTGGCAGAGGTGTTTTAGTAATTTTGTGCATCTAGATCATTTACTCACCAATTTGAATGGATAATGTGGCAAAGTGGAGCATACCTCTAGTAGGGATAAAAAAATTAAAATACAAAATAATATTTATAAAAATTAGATTTTTTTTAAAAAAAACCTCTACATATCCCTTCTCCCCAGCTGCACAAAATCCACCCCCTCATTGTCAAACCCCCTCTTCTCCCTCATATCAACCAAACCCCATGTTAGACCCACTTAGTGTTGGGCCACTTCTCATCTGGCTCATAAGCTAGCTAGAGGTTGTTCCTATCATTTTCAGACGATTAGCCACAAAATAATCATGTAATTCCCTTTCTATTATTCCTTATAGTTGTCAAGATTTCATTAGGTGTGCTCACTCCCATAAGTGATCTAATGATTAGGGCAAGGCTGCCTTTTTTCATATTCATTTAAATTCCTTTATCTTTTCCTTTGTTTGCTATGTTTTCTAGATATTATCCAGGTCTGGTCCTAGCAATTGGTACAAGAGTCAATCCCATGGGCTCACACAAAGTTCGTTCCTCCAAACCATCGGCCGCTGTAATCTTTTTTGACGTCCGCCATGACCAGCTCGAGACTAAAATCACAGATACCCAAGATACAGTCTCTTCCCTTTTGGGACATCAAGAAGTTACGCAGTCCTTTCTGATGACTATGCAGAAAACCATTGACTCCTTGGCTTCTTCCCAAACCTCTCTCCAAACTTCCCTCAACGCTCAAATCACCAAACTACAACAGACCTTCTTGGAAGAGCTTCATCATCTTCATCCTCTCCCACCCCAATCCACTATTACCGATTCCACCACCCAATGTAACATCTCGTCCTGAAATTTAATTTAATTTACAAAATTCTAAAGTGACAGGACGACTTTAACCTTAGGGTTCCTTGGTAGTTTTAGAGTTGACTCTTTGTTGGGGGCTAGTTTTGGAAACTTTCTTGGTTCCATGTGCTCGAGCTCACGAATTCGTAGACATGTGGTGGGCCTAAATCAGAGTTGAAACGAAGACGCTTTGGTCAACTAAAATGTAGTGGCACAACCTTAAATATTTCAAAATTGGATTTTAAGTAGGACACAAACTAGTCCAGTCAGAATGCTTTTCTCTCTCTCTCTCTCTCTCTCTCTCTCTCTCTCTCTCTCTCTCTCTCTCTCTCTCTCTCTCACAGAATTGGCCCACATCGCCTCTTTGACTCCCAGCAGCACAACGCCGCCGTCCGGCCACCTCCTCCGACGATAAAGTTTGGAAAATGAACGCCACTGACCGGCGACCACGTCTGGGCCAAGACCACGCCACCCCAAGCCATCATGTTGTCGCTGCGAGCTCAAAAAGAGCTAAAGATTTCCATGGTTTCCCTTGCCATTTTTGGCTATTGTTGACGTCGATCCATGTACAGATTTTGATCCTCTCCTCATGCTCTTGCTAATTATGTAGGTGGTTAAGGTTGATTTTGTTGTTAGAGATCAATTTGTAACCCCAAATTTGGCCGACGATTTTGGCCCTGATTTACCTAGTTATGGCCACATTTTGACGGGGTCCAAGAACCAAAAATGCTCCCCAAGTTGTGCATGATCCATTGGTATAGCTATTGGCCAGTGTTTTAGGGATTTTTCGTCACCAAAAAATTACTCAAGACACCCACATGCCACCGCCAGCGCATGGGCCAGGTGTCATAGGCCAATTTTGGCTCTAGAATTATCCCCGCGCACAACGGTATGCTTGGATGTGTGAGATTCCATTGTTTGATTGGCGAATCAGAATTTCGCCTATTATGTGAATTTTAGGTTTATTGTGATCAAACTGTTAGATTGGTTCCGTTTCAAGTTATGTCGTTCGTCCTATCATTAGGATCGTATAGGAACTAGTGGATCAAAAATCGGACATTTGGCTATTCTGAATCCTCAAATTTAGGGTTTTAACTATTGATTGCCACTCGATCGTGCAGTCATTGATGATTTTACTGTCGGATCGTAACCAAACATTTGTGACGTACCTTGTGGTTGTTGTGGACCTATAGGAAGTTTTAGACTGGAGATTAGAGGTTGTGGGCCCCACGAGCCTAATTGACCTAGATGGTGGGTCTTTCCGGCCTGATCGGGACCAATTGTTTAGGAGGTGTTTGTGATTTGGTGTCATGACATGATTTGAGAATAAGGAATATTCCCAAACTCGGGTGTGAGTCATACCATAGTCATAAGAATAAAATCCTACAACCATTATATGATGAGAAATAGAGCCACAAATAATACAAATTTACTTAACAACATAGAATCAGAGTCGCATTAGCTCGTAATTAAGTACACACTAAGGCCTAGTAGCTTGGTTGAGAACCGCTCACTACTACAAAAAAGCAAAAAGACGACGGTAAATCACCGTCGTGTATTCGGTTTTTCAATGGTCGTGGAATCCACCGTCATCTTTTCCCTCATAAACCACAACGCTAAATCACCGTCATTGTTAAAATATACAACGTCATCAACAAATACAAAACGACGTCTTTGTACTGCAAAAAGATCTAAAAAAGCAGTCGAGGATGAGAATAGACGACCAACTCTCTAAAAAAACCGTCGTTCAAAAGGAAAAATATGACACATATTAATAGAACAAGGCCGCAAGATAGACATACAACGACGAAAATTAAAATAAGACGCCGTTAAATATCATTTTCACGACAATAAAAAAATATGACGTCTTTAAATACATTAGATGACGACGTTATTGATTCCTACTACGTCGCCTATATAAAAACAGCCGTCGTAAAATAAATTTTTCACTTCGATTTTTCTATAAAAGATGACGTGGAAATAGTTGTCAGTGTCATTATTTACGATGTATGTATTTATAGAGTAGACGTTGAACAACGAAACAACGTCGGTTACAAATATATGAGAGTCGTTTTACAAAATTTATACGTCCTATTTTCAGAAACAAACAACGACGATAAATATTAGACGTTATTAAATAAAACAACGTCGAAAACAAATAAAAACAGACGTGTTTAGTCTGCTAAAGTTCTAAAAAATAGTCGAGGATGAGAATAGACGATCAACTCAAACAAATCACCGTCGTTAAAAAGGAAAAATATGACACATATTAAAAGAACAAGGCCGCAAGATAGACATACAACAACGACAACTAAAACACTACGCCGTTAAATATAATTTTCACGACAAGAAAAAATATGACGCCTTTAAATACATGAGAAGACGACGTTATTGAAATCTACTACGTCTCTTATTTACAAACAACCGTCGTGAAATAAATTTTCCACTTCGATTTTTCTAAAAAAGATGACATGGAAATAGTTGTCAGTGTCATTATTTACGACGTATGTATTTATATAGTTGACGTTGAAATGCGAAAAAACGTCGGTGGCATTTATATAGTCGACGTTGTATTTATATGTATTCATTACTCACGACGCACTTATTAATGTAGACGACGTTGAACTTCTAAACAATGTCGGTTCCAAATAAATGAGAGCCGTATTACAGAACATATAGACGGCGTTGATTATGATGAGAGCCGTATTACAAATAACGTCGTTAAATTGATATTAGACGGCAGTTATAATGAATTACCGTCGGAATTCATTTCGTTCCTCTTCGTTTATAAAAGAACTTGCGACGTGGAAAATGTATGATGACGCCGTATTTTTTAACGTTCAGATTATATATCTCGTTTTTTAGACGTCGGTATTATGGGATTGGAGTCGTGTTATTTTGAATTACATGGCGGTTCTTAATCCTTCCCCGACGTGATATCCTGAATAATTGCTTCACAATAGCGTCGTGGTTCTTCATTGTTACGTTAAGACGTTGGTAAATATGCTAAATAACTAGTTCACAACAACGTTGTGTTTTATTTGAACAGACGTCGTTTTTTATGCAGAATATAATGATGTAATCTGAAACCAGTATTTTTTGCACTGATTGTTTTGTGGCCAAAACCTGTATAATGAAAGTGAAGAAATCACATTACAATATATTACAAAATTAATGTCATACACTGCCAATTACATAAGCATCATTCAATCCATATATATTCACACCCATCTCGAATATTTTGACCACCTAACTCACCCACCAGTTCATCAAATGTGTCAACATTTGGCATCCTCTAGTAAATGGCTCACACTCAATTATCACATCACCTAAGACTTCATCACCAATAAAATCATTATATTCTCTATTAGGCATTGATAACACTACCGACCAACCACGATGCATCGGGTCGTCAACAAAAAATATTTGTTTGACTTGAGAAGCCCAAACAAATTGGTCATTCCTATGTCCAATTTTACTCAAATCTACAAGGGTAAATCCAAGTTCGTCGACTACAAGACCAGAACTATCTATCCAATCACACCTAAAGACTGGGATTGTAAACTTTGGTAGTCAAGGTCCCAAATTTCTTGAATGACACCATAGAAACCCATATTTGAGAGAATTGGGTTTTTATCCTTGGCACTAGCAACTTGTATGGTATGTGCAAGTAAATAAACTCCACTATTTTGAGTTGTCCGCACATCATCTTGTGCCTTGATATTGAATTTAATACCTTTAATAAGATAGCTCCTAAATAATGGCACTGCCATGTTTGGACCAGCTGCTAGCCACCTTAAATTTTCTGATACGCCATGATTGTCTTCCTCAAGTTCACTTTGAACCTGCAAATTCAATCTAACATAGAAATAAGAAGAAAATTAAAAGAGAAATATGTTATTCAACAACATATACCTTGAAGCGTAGCCATTGAATGAAAGTGCTATTGTGCTTATCCTACAGCCACTTTGTTCTCTTTCTAAATTTTGGATAAGCAGTCTTGATGTGGATCATATGTTGCCTACATGACACGAAAAATTCAAGCATTTACGGTCCCAAATATATAAGATAAACATAAGAAATAATTTAAAATGGAAACTTAAAGAATAAAACTCATACGTACTCGATATAAGGTAGGACTTCCTCCATATTCTCCAAGACATATAGATGTGCTTGATTCAACAGTCTTTGCACATATAGCATTGAAGAAGAAGCACAAACGAGTTATTGCATACCTTGCAGGTTTCTCCAAAACAGAACGAATTGCCACAGGGAGCAATTGTTGCATTAAGGTATGACAATCATGTGATTTAAGGCCAAGAAGTCTTGAATCTTGTAAAGATACAAGATTTTTAATATTTGAAGAATAACCTTCAGGGACCTTCATACCATAGAAAAATTGCAAACCTCTCTCTTCTCTGCTCTTGACAAATTCCAAGGCCCAGGAGGCAAACGAGTACGTCTTTCTCCATACTGGGGTTGCAAATCAGTTTTGACCCCCATGTTCAATAAATCTAATCGAGCAGCAATCCCATCTTTATTTTTTCCAGGGATCTCCAGCAATGTACCAATGATACTATCGCAAACATTCTTCTCAATGTGCATAACATCTAGGGCATGCCTCACAGGAAGGTATTTCCAATACTCGAGATCAAAGAATATTGATTTCTTCTTCCAACAAACTCTGTCACCATTTTCAACCATATGCAGCACTTCTTCTCCGGTTAATGGCTCGGGAGGTATGCCATATTCAGGGTTTCCCATTAAAAGCTGCACGTTGCCTCCTATATGGATGATTGATTGGTAACCATTTTCTATGCCCAATGTAACAAATTTTGTGGCCATTTTTCAACCTGTGACTAGGTGTATCATCGCCGCATATTGGACAAGCTTTATATCCTTTAACAACACAACCAGATAAGTTTCCATAGGCGGGGAAATCATTAATTGTCCACATTAATGCAGCTCTGAGTGTAAAGTATTCTCCATTATGTGCATCATACACTCCTCTAATCCCAACCCACAAAGATTTTAAATCATCAATCAAAGGCTCCAAGTAGACGTCTATATCATTTCCGGGTTGTTTAGGACCGGAAATCAATAAGGTTAACATCATGAACTTTCGTTTCATGCACAACCATGGAGGGAGATTATATGTAACTAAGATAACCGGCCAACAACTATATCTGCTACTTAGAGAACTGTGGGGATTGAATCCATCAGATGAAAGAGCCAATCTCAAGTTTCTCGGCTCATTACCAAACTCAGGCCATTTATCATCAAGAAGTTTCCAAGACGGGGAATCCGCCGGATGAAACATATGACCATCAATTGATTTTCTAGCAGCATGCCAAGTCAAACTCTTAGCTGTCTCATGTGATTGAAACATCCTTTTAAACCTTGGAATTGGAGGAAAATACCACACCACCTTCGCTGGCGCACCCTCTTTCAAGATTGAATCTTTGCCTTCCTTCCACCTTGAGATACCACAAGTAGGACAATTAGTTGAATCCTCATACTCCTTCCTATACAAGATGCAATCATTGGGGCATGCGTGCATTTTCTCATAACTCAGCCCCAATGCACAAAGTCTTTTTAGCCTCATACATAGAGGTTGGTATTGTATTTCCTTCTGGAAGCAAATCGCCTTGAAGTATCAATAATTCTGTAAAACAGACATCACTCATCCCATGTTTTGCCTTCAAATTATACAACTTCACTACTGCCGATAACTTCGTGTACTTTCTACAACCAGGGTACACTGGTTGATCTCCATCCCCAATCACATTGGCAAACTCATACGGATCGGAACCAAAATCACCAAAATCACCAAAATCACCAAAATCATTATCATCCATATCAATTTCTTCAGACACAAAGCTGTACCTACTATGGCCATCATCTTCTTCAACATTTCTACTAGCATTAGTAGTTGCTTCCCAAGGTTCTCAGTGAAATGTCCAATTCTTATAGCTTTGGTCAATTCCATTAAAGTATACGTGATCCCTTATAATTCCAACCCCAAACAACTTCAAATTAACACATTTAACACATGGACAACGGATATGTGTTGTAGTTAGAAGATTTTCTACAGCAAAGTTCAAAAATGCTTCCACCCCAAATTCATATGCCTTCGATCTTCTATCCGGGTGCATCCATGACTTATCCATCTCCGACACTATAACCTATTATCTATAATAAAGTGAAAATACAGGCAATGACCATCACTATAGCAGATTATACAAAGATCTAATAGCAAGTAATACACAACAGAGGCGACGGGTTTTAAACAAAAACAGACGTATTTGGCATATATAGACGACGGATTTTCAACAGACGTCGTCTATTATAAGTAATACAAGCGACGGTTTATGAAAAAACCGTCGTGTATAAGTAATACAACGACGGTAGTTTAAAAAAACCGTCGTGTAATCGTCGTCGTATGCCTAAAAAGGCGTCGTGCTCAGTTTATTTTCAAGAACCCAAAACCCATTAAGAACACAACATATATATGAAACCAAGCAAGAAACCAACGTATACATGAAACCA
>NW_023010014.1:113544-114249 GCF_902201215.1 Prunus dulcis | reverse complement strand
TAAAACGAAACAACAAAAAACGACGGTTTTTGACTTTATTAGGTCGTTGGAAAAGTATTACACGTCGGTTACGCAATTTGTATGTTTTTTTTTTTTTTTTAATTTAAGAAAACCTCAACAAATTTTTACATTAAATATTATAGAGAAAATTTGTACCTTATACATAAATATCAAGTGTTCAACAATTGCCCTATTTAATAAATTGGAAAACATTCTCTGCCCATTCATTCCGGACTTCATCAATGGCTTCTTGGGGGTATGAAGCTTCCTGGTTTCCCTTGGCATACTGCATAAACAATGACTATTAGGGTTTATCAAAAAAAAGAAATTCAATCACAGACGACGATATTTTTCATAACCGACGTAGTATATCTATTCAACGACGGTAATTTTACATGACTGTCGTTGATAATACAAAAAACGACGTGAAATATATGAAGGTAATTTCTTCTTACCTTATTCTCAAACCCCAAGGAAGGATCATTGATGATGTCCCTCATGAAGCGCATCACATAATACCCGCATTCGACACTGCTGGGTTGCTTTGGTGTGCCTGAGAGAGTTTTCCAAATTACAGCTTTACGTCCTGCTCGGCCTATGTGNGAATTATATATTTTTATAGCACTATTCACGATGTTTTTCGCCTCTTCATCGACCACACGATGACCTGGCAGAGGATCCAAAAAATAGACGGTCTCCTTCTTT
>NW_023010014.1:112572-113343 GCF_902201215.1 Prunus dulcis | reverse complement strand
GGTTAGTTTATAAGCTGTCATTTATTGAAAATCTTAAAAACAAAATCCTAAGGAGACTAACCCTGGATTGTAAGGCATCATGAAAATCTGTTCCCCGTCTNTCTTCTGAAGTCGAGCTGCTACCAGTCGTGATCTCTCANCTACTGTACCAGAGTTGGCACTAACTGTAGCAGGGTCGATNAAGCCAACCATGCTGCACATTTTTGCTTGTTTCAAAACATCATGTAAGTGCCTAAATACATAAAATAATATAAACAAGTCAGCANAAAAAAACACACGACGGTTATGTATAACAAAACGACGTATTATAATATTTCACACGACGTACTGAAATAGATGAGGACGTTATAATATATTTATCACGACGGCACGTTATAATATAATATTTCACACGACGTGGTTAGTTAGTTAAGACGACGAAATATATAAACCAACGACGTATTATTTTAGAATTACNAACCTCATATATACAGCCACCACANTAGCTCCAATTTCTTCCATGCCTGCAAATTGTGTAATATCTTCAGGCAGGAGGAAGGTATCGCGANCACTCCCAAACACCTCCTTATCAATTNTAAATTCCAAGATCTTATCCTCAGGCAGGAGTGTCGTTTCCACATAACGACAAAGGCTTTTNAAAGAAGATGGCGCCTCCATATTTGAATAATCACCAACTTCAATAACCTGTTTAAAGAAATAAAAAAAANGACGTGGTAATTAAATAAAGACGACGGTGTAAGGAATTAAACGTCGTCTGAAAAGTATTTAAAC
>NW_023010014.1:112475-112567 GCF_902201215.1 Prunus dulcis | reverse complement strand
TGAAAAAATATCGACGTCGTGGTAAATATTTTATTACGTCGTAAAAATATCGACAGTGAAATAAATATTTTATTACGACGGTGAAATAAATA
>NW_023010014.1:56370-112454 GCF_902201215.1 Prunus dulcis | reverse complement strand
CAATTAAACGTCGTGGTAAATATTTTATTACGTCNTAAAATAATTCCGCCGTCTAATTTGTAAACAACGACGGATTAAAGAAAAATATCGACGNCTGAAATTTTGAAAAAAAAANATAAAAGGCAAAGTTATGTGAACATACCTTGTCGTCANGCTTTTCTTCATCTTCTTTCTCCTTTTCTTCTTCCTTCNCTTCTTCTCTTTTTTCTTCTTTCTTCTCTTCTTCTCTTTTTTCTTCTTTCTTCTCTTCATCCTTGGCAGNNNNATCCTCAACATGGAGGGATCTCACATCACCTCCAGAGCAGCTAGCTTTGTCAGACGACATTNGATTTTTGGGGCTTTGGCTAATTNTTTGTTTAAGAATATTTGGATCAAAATTGGGAATTAATTGGGAAAGNTGACTCAGGAAATGCTCCCTCTCAGCCTCCACCAATTGTTTTGTTCTAGCCTCCATCCTTAAGGCCTCTTCCNTTGCCTTAGCCTCCATCTTTTTAGTCTCTTCTTGAAGGAGAACTNTTAAACTCTCCTTCAAACGGTCGTCAAAGCTAACCCNCTGTGGTTTGGGTAAATTGAAATACTGCCTTGGGGAAATCCAAGCACCTACTCCTCTCAATCTGCCAGGATGCTCGGGGCCCAAAGCCATGGTCAGCACATCCTTGCTGCCATCTACTCCGACTTTGCCTTCCGAGACTTGTTTCTGCAAATCATCCTAAAAAAAACACACGACGGTTAATTATATACAAACGACGAATTATATAATTTCACACGACGCAAAAACATATAAACCGACGTTATTATAACTTATCACGACGGTAGTTATACCACCGACGCCTTATGCTATAATTACAGAAAACATAGTGATTCCTATGTAGACCTTTAACGACGTTATTTACAAATTATCGACGTGGTAATACAATTCACACGACGCTAAAATGAACCACCGACGTCTTATGCTATAATTAAAGAAAACAGATCAGTTTTTCCTATTTAGACCTTTAACGACGTTATTTAAAAAGTGTCGACGTGGTAATACTATTCACATGACGCTAAAATGAACCACCGACGTCTATAATTAAAGAAAACAGAGCAGTTTTTCCTATGTAGACCTTTAACGACGTTATTTAAAAAGTGTCGACGTGGTAATACTATTCACACGACGCTAAAATGAACCACCGACGTCTATAATTAAAGAAAACAGAGTAGTGATTCCTAATTAGACCTTTAACGACGTGTTTTAAAAGTTCGACGTGGTAATATCATTCACACGACGAAAAAAAAAAACATCAGACGTTAAAAGAATTTTTCACAGTTTAATAAAAATTTAAAACAGAGTGAGTAGGCTTACAATTAATTTTGCTTTTTCCGCCACCTTTGGATCGGGGATGTTACCATGTTTGTCCTGTCTAGCTCTCTTCCATAAGGTAGATCGATCAATTTCTACCCCCGGCATGGTTTCCTCCAATTCATCCTCCAATCCAGCATATCCTTTTCGAGACAATCGATGATTGTACTCGAGTTTCTCCCTAATCTGTGCATGTTGAGAATGCACAGACTCAAAATCTTGGGAAAGCCTTGAAGCTACAAAGGCATCCCATTGTGCTTTCTCTATGAATTTATAAGTTTCCGGGGGATGGCTTAATTTCTCCTTGTCATTGGTGTATGGAAGGATATAATGCCTAGTTAGTGTAGACTTGAAATCCTTCCATTTCTTGGCAGCTGAAGCTAAAACAGATTTCTTCCCCCCTTGACCTACGACAAAAGCCATGTCAACTGCCTCCCATATCTGCTCCTTAACATCCTTGGGGATTTGGGACCATTTCTTGTCCACAAGGGGAACTCTGGAGCGAGCCAAGACACCAATGTACGACTGCATTTCAATATGTGCTTGGCCAATACCTTTCCCCATTTTATTGTACTCAACAATTGGCCTCACTTTTTGAAGCTTTCTCTTCACAACACGAGGCATTGTGCTCATACCTCGACCAGTCTTTGAATCATCAGAGATTGTTTTCTGGCTGGTTGGTTCTGTCTCAGCAGATGATGAAGCAAACTTCATCTTCTTCGAAGACTTCATCTCCTTCGAAGACTTGTCTTGAGGAGCTACAATTCCAAGCTTCTTGGAGCCAGAATCTTTAGTTTGTTGTTGAGAAACCATTTTAACTGACAAAACTGCAAGTGAAAATATTTCAGGAAAAGATTAAGAACACAAACGACGGTTATTAATAAAATATGACGTATGATATGATTTTAAACGACGCAATGAAATAATCTCAGACGTAATAAATGTTTAAAACCATTATTTATGTAACGTCGTGGTATTTATGTTCACACGACGTCAATAGTAATACACCGTCGTGGTATTAACATTCACACGACGTAAAACAATAGATAAACCGTCGTCTATATTAGATACCAACCCTAATTTCAATAGTAATACACCGTCGTGGTAAAAACATTATTAATATAACGTCGTGGTATTGATTTCATACGACGTAAATAGTAATAAACCGTCGTGGTATTAACATTCACACGACGTAAAACAATAAGACAGACTGTCGTCTATATTATATACCAACCCTAGTTTCTTTTTCTTTATATTTTATCAAATAAGGAAAAAACAAAAACCATTGTTCAGAGAAATCAAACCTGCAATTAAACAAGCAAATAAAAAAAGACTTTATTTTAAAAACAACTTTGTCAATTTTCAGACGACGCTAGAACGACTGCCGAACCGTCGTGGTCTACATATTTAACCACGTAAATAAGAACTACCGTCGTCTTATTTAGTTGAGGTAGTTGTCTTCAAAGTTGGAAACTTTCCCTCTTTGTCTTTATATTTTATCAAACTTGGAAAGAAGTAAAATGATTTTGGCCAGAAAAAAAGGTAAAAAGATTTTTCAAACAAAAAACGTATGAGCATGCAAAACAGTAACCAAAATAGTGAAAATGAAAGCTTACCTTTTTCGTGCAATGAAAGCAAGAGGAAGATGATCGATGTTTAAGTTCAGAGACGACGAAGAAGACGAGAGGAAGACGATGAGATACTCTGACAGTGCTCTGACAGGAAAAAAGACGAAAAGTTTTCTCTTGTAGATTGAAATTTTTAATCGGGTTTGGAAACTGTGCATGTGTAAGTTGAAAAGTTGCTAATATATAAAACGATTTCAAAAAAATAATACGGCGGTTACATATAACTACGTCGTTTTTAACTAAAACGACGCAATTTTTTTTTTGCGACGTGGAATTATTAATTTAACGTCGTTAGGTTTAATATAACCGACGTTGTTTTCAAGTAGACGAAAAGTTGCTTACATATAAAACCATTTCAAAAAAATAATACGGCAGTTACATATAACTACGTCGGTTTTAACTAACACGACGCAATATTTGTTTTTGAGACGTGGAATAATCAATTTAACGTCGTTAGGTTTAATATAACCGATGTGGATTTTAATTTTTAAATTATGAATAGAATTTTTTTTCCCGTGACTTTTCAGTTTATTTTTCAATTACAGTGCGTTATAAATAGAGTTTTTTTTCCCGAGGAAATTTAAAATGAAGGAAATTAATATTCAGGAATATGTAAAGTTTTTTTTTTGGATGACAGATTTAAATAAAATAAGAATATAAAATCAACGACTGTTTTTGTTTTTATGTCGTCGTTTTTAGTCGTCTTAAGTAAGACTAAGACGACGTATTATATTTGTTGAGCGACGTTGATTGTACAATTTAAACGGCGGTTTTTGGTTCGGACCGCCGTTGATTTTAAAAATTTATTCTATAAATTTGTCGCTTTCATTCATTTTCGCGGTTAAAATTTAGGGTTCCAAGTTCTTCCTCTCTCAGAGACATTGTCTCTCACATCTCAAAGACAATAATTTGGATGTCTTTCTCAAAGAGAAATTGAGCTTACTCGCATCAAATCTATGTCCACAAGAAGAAGCTTGTCAACTAGCCTTCTCACTTCTTGATCAAGCCTGATAGGACACTTAGTGCTTCTGAATACTCCTTGCTTTCCATCAAAAGAGATGCAAGCCTCGCCTCCACTCGCTGTCGAAGGAAAGTTCGCTTCTCAGGGAAATCTGAAGATCAGATGTGCCTGATCCTCTGCTTGATTTTCTTTACTAAGAAGATCCGTCAGATTTGTGATAGCCTCTTCCTTTATCCGTAGAGCTTAAGAAGAAGAAGATGGGTTTCAAGAATGCGATAAAGAATAGAAATGGCTTCAGATGGCCTCTAAAGCATGAGCAATCGAATCAGTAGTTGCTGGGAGATATGATGAAGACATTGTCAATGCTTTTTTCGTCGTTTATATTAAGGTAGATTTATAATTACCGACGTAGATTATTTTGTTAAACGTCGTTAAGTTTAATACAACCGACGTGGATTTTATCAACTTCGAAATAATTGTCTCTCTGATTTCAAATCTGTGTCATCTGTTAAGATTATGATGTGGAACAGAGTTCCGCCTGGTAAGATTTCGTAACCCTTGGGATCCCAAAAAAATCTGATTATGTCGGCGGTTTTCTATATAAACCGTCGTGGTTATTTCAATTCTTGTCATTAAGTAGATCTACCGACGTAGGATAAGAAAATCAAAGAAAAAAATTGTAAACAAAAATTCTTATTAAGACGACGGTTTAAATTAAAGTTACGACGTATAAAATGAATAAATACGACGTTAAATATTTAAAGATAACGTCGTAGAACTATACGAGAATGACGTCGATATATTTATATTTTCCGTCGTTGTAAATTATTTTAATACGGCGATATTTTATATTTTAAAGCCGTGGATTTGTTTGTAATTATACGGCGTCTTATACGAAAACCTCGTCGTGTTGTTTTATGAGTAAAAACGGCGGCTTTTATTGAAATCGTCGTCTTTACTTTCTACGTCGGTCGATTCATAACTTCTGCCGTCCTTTGTTGGCTTTGATTTTACACTGCTGAAATCTGTTTCAAATAGGCGTCGGTTGTTTAATTAGGTACGTCGTTGTTTTTGAACAGCCATTTGAATCTCCATTTTTTAGTTGTCTAAGGTGGTATAACACGACGGTGTTTTTAGAACCGTCGTCTTTTTAAAAACCACGACGGTTTTTACTTGGACCGTCGTTGTTTTCTGGTCGTCTTTTTCACTTTTTGTAGTAGTGATGGTTAAATATGTTTACTTTATATTAACTTGGTTGAGACATTTTGGTAAAATGCATGGTAATTATGGTTTACTTTTCAACTTTTCCCTAAACTAACTAAAACATTGCTAGTTAATCTGAAAGTCCTGTGAGATTTTTAGTATTATTTAATCTCAAATCTCCCATGTCTTTCAAGACCAAAGTAAGAAACAAAATAAATAAATAAAAAAGCCATGTTGCTGAGAATCGTCTTTAAAATTTTATTCATATATTTCATATATAAAAAACTATGTCATTTCTATAGCCATTATTATTTTGACATAAATATTATATACCACTATATCTATACGTGACAATTGTATTCGTGATTAGCATAAATGAATGCATGATTGGTGTTAGTGTGTATGTGACTACTGCATTTGTCATCTTACTTGTAGCTAGTGCATGTATCTGTGACATCTCTTTAAATTGCATCTGCGACCAGTTTAAGCGTATATAGCTAATAGACTTGTCAATTTCAGATCAATTCAGATCAAAGATAAAGATATTGCAACCCTGGAGGAAAACTTGCATACTACTCTTTCAATAGCCACCACCTTGACTCAGAATTTTCGAGTCTCTCCCTGTCGCTATTACTAACACCTGTATCCTTGTTGCTATCTTTTCAATTTGACTGGGTCAGTTTTTAGACTTGCAGCCAGAAAATGGGCCGCTTATTTCAATTGACTAATTAATTAACTGGACCCAATCCCTCAAGCTTAGAGGTGTTAAAATCCTAGAGGCTCCAGACTTTCAAACATTAGGATAGTGGATTTCCCCTAGCAATTTCAGATCATTTGCTTCTTCTAAGTCAACCACATACTGGATGGAGAGGAAGGAGTATGAACCCAATGACTTTTCAATAACGAAATTTGGAAATGCAGACAATATCAAGGACCGTATACAAGGGGCCATGGGTACAAGATGAAAAATTTTATATGCGAAAGGGGTTTTTATCACAAAACATCTTCGAGGTTTACAAAATTATCAGCTTTAGTCTTCTTCTTTTTCGGTCAGGAATGGGCCTCCACATTAACTCCCACGTCAAGTAATTTCATGCCATTTAATTATGTCAATATATCTATTAATTTGCTACCGTGACACATATGTGAACTATACTTATGAAAAGCCTTTTTTATCAATATGACGGATATTTATACAATATGACAGATTTCATATAAATCAAAGGTTAATTTACCGGCAAGGGGCTTGTACACATGCTATTAATCTACTCTAGAAAAAAGGGAAATTTGAACTGGGATGGCTTGAAACTCATTTTCCTTTACGTGTGTCTGTCGAGTCTTGTTAATTTTCAATTTGGTTGATCAATTTGACTTGAACTCTTTCGGCAAAACGTGTCTGGCAGGCAGGTCTTGTTGTTATCATAATTTTTTTCTTCAACAGCAAGTCATTGTCATTATTAGTCAACACTTCTGCAGTGATTGACGGGATAATTGGTGACTGCTTATTAATTGCTAGATAGCTTGGGACCTCCTCTAAACTCGACCGCCTATACATATGCGAATATGGGATGTGTATATGTACATATATATATATATATAGTGCAAGGGGTATGTTAATAGAGAGTAAGTTATTTATACAATTCCCTCTTCTTCATGGATTTCCCTACACAAGCTAGAACAGTTCCAAAAACTCTTATGGCTTCCATATTGTTGCTACTTGTATTGTTGATGCCTGCCCTGCAAATAACAGGTCTCACTTTCTGCTTCTGAATTTATATATATATGTATATGGCATCAAGCAAATATATTAAGTAATTCTGTTTCATTATGTAGCTGAAATTATGATATATTACCATGCAGAAAACTTCTGGTTTCTCTATCCAATTTTTATTTGTTTTTATTTTAAAATACAAGCCATGTTGGGGGAGGGGGGATTCGAACATAGGACCTCAGATGCAAGGGTGACTACTCTTAACCACTTGAGTTACCTGTCCCTTGCTTCTCTATCCAGATTCTGAATTAGAAGCATTTGGAGTTGTATGTAATTTCTTTGGTCATTTCATGTATGAAATTAAAATTGTCATCCTTTAAAATATTCTTCAAGCAAGTTTTTTCTCTTGTTGCCAATCATGCTTTCACAAGCTGAAACTTTGATGCTTGTATTTCAGGTGCACAATCTGTTGGTGTTTGTTATGGACGAAATGGCAACAATTTACCATCCGAATCAGACGTCGTTGGCTTGTACAAAAGCAATGGCATTGGAAGAATGAGAATTTATGAACCCAATGATCCAACCTATCAAGCCCTTAAAGGTTCCAACATAGAACTCACCGTGACCATCCTCAAAAACCAGCTTCAAGGCCTCACTGATGCTGCTGCTGCAACAGATTGGGTCCAAAAGAATGTACAAGCCTACTCGCCTGACGTCAAGTTCAAATACATTGCGGTCGGGAACGAAGTACACCCCACCGATCCAGAGGCCCAGTATCTCCTCCCAGCCATCCAAAACATTCATAATGCAATTGTAGCAGCCAATCTGCAAGGCCAGATCAAAGTCTCAACAGCAATTGACACAACCCTTGTGGACAATGCCTACCCTCCTTCAGCTGGAAAATATAGTGATGCTGCAAAGTCATTCATAACCCCAGTTATCAACTTCCTAGCCAGCAATGGGGCCCCTCTTCTTGTCAATGTGTATCCTTACGTCAGCTACACTGAAAATCCTTCTCAAATAGACATTGCCTATGCCTTATTCACCTCACAAGGGATCACGACACCCGACGGTGTAAAGTACCAAAACCTGTTTGATGCTCTTTTGGATGCTCAGTACTCGGCTCTCGAGAAAGCCAATGCTCCCAACGTGGAGATCGTCGTGTCGGAGAGTGGTTGGCCATCCGAAGGCAGTGATGCCGCAACCACTCAAAATGCACAAACATTCTACCAGAATTTGATCAACCATGTGAAAGGTACTACTGGGACTCCAAAGAGGCCTGGAAAAGCTATAGAAACTTACCTTTTTGCCATGTTTGATGAAAATATCAAGGACGGTGCTGAAGTTGAGAGACACTTCGGTCTTTTCTCCCCCAACAAACAGCCCAAGTACCAACTGACCTTTGGCTAGAGGAGTGACACAATCATTTGTCTTGAGTATGTAGAATATTTAAGCTGAATAAGAGTGCCTTGTCCCTGTTCTTCTAATACTATAAAATAATAAGATGCACAAGATTGTTATGAATTCTGATGTTGGTGAAGTTGTTTTTGAAATAAAAAACCAAAAATAAATGAAGAAGGTGATACAAAGGGATTCCTGGTCTTTATTTCATGAAAGGATCATATATTATTGGTGAACATTCTGTTTCAAGTCTATCATTACACAATCTACTTCTTTTTTCGATTGCATTCACAATTTAATCTTATTAATTGATGACATCCCCAAGCGCTAACAAGTTAATAAATGAATACTACAACTTTACTTTTAGACCACTACACAATATAATCATATGATCTGAACTTTCATTTTTTAGATCAGTCAAGGATCATCCTTAAAAATATTTACCTAAATCATGAATTGCTTAGCCTTTTTTTTATATCAAATATAAACTTGATTAGATAAACTTCAACAGTACAATTAAAATGATTATCGTGAATATTTTCATTATATTTATCGAAAATATTTTGTTTGCATATTTATTTGATTATTAGATAACTAAAAGATCTTCGATTTGATTGAATTTTTAGAGGGTTGATCTTTCAATTAGGAGCTAACAAATAAATAGTTCGAATTGCAGTAGAGCTCCATTATTCCTTATAGAATGTACTTGGCTACAAATATTACAATCATATGTTTGTAAAATAAGTTTATAAAATTTAGGCTTAATTACACCAATACTCCCTGAAACTATGATCAAATTTCACTTTGCCCTCTCAAACTTAAAGTGACTCACTTTCCTAGCTTGACCAAGATTTGGTGATTCACTTTACTCCATGTTGTCAATTCTATCCAAAACTCTATAAATTTGATGACGTTGCAGGGGTGCTTTTATAATTTATGGGCCCAGTTTTTTAATGAGATGGACTCCATGTGGGCAAAATAAATAATAAACAATTCTTCAATTCCAACAAACAAACAAAAAAAAAAATTTACCCAGCAACCATTCTCCCCTCCCCTCAAGTATCAACCCTAAACCCATCCAGCCCCCAACGGCATCCCCACCCACCCAGCCCTACCTCTTCTTTCCGATGCGCAACGTCCTCATCCCTCGCCCCCCCCCTCTCTCTCTATCTCTGTCTATTGTTCTCTACCTCACCTCCCCACAAAAAAACTGCCAACCTTGATGAAGAGTATTTCTCTAAAATCATTTGCATTGCTTGGTTTTGTACAATATACCAATCAAAGGCTAATCAGCACTTAATAAATACAAGATTAAGTCCACTAATCAAGTACTGGGTTCTCTTAAAGTCGTTTTTTGATTCAATTTCAAATCACTTGAATTTTCTTCCTTTCTTACTCTCTGGTGGTCCCAATTAAAGAAAAAAAGTTGCAAACTTTTCTTCCAGCTTGCATTAAAACACCGCTGTATTAATGTCAACCAAAAAGCTATGCATGGCTATAAAATATAGAGCAGTAAATTGAATTTTGGCAGCGCTGTATCTTTCTAGCTAGACCCCTGTTCCTCACCTAGTGCACTTGAAAATCATAATTTTATGGGGGAATAATCAGAATAAAAATATTCTTCTCTCAAGAAGGCAATATATAGTGATTTTACACCAGGAATTACAGGAAAGTAATTACATCAATTATGGGATCAAGAATCCTTCTCTGGTAAGGAATCCTAATACTACAATAATTACATAATTAGAATAATTCAACACTCCCTCTCAAGTTGGGGCATAAATATTGAACATGCTCAACTTGCAAACATACTTGTCAAATATCCGACTAGAAACCGCCTTAGTGAGTATATCAGCTAACTGATCTTCAGAACGTACCTGAGGCGATTCCACAATCTTTTAATCTAATTTCTCCTTGATAAAAAACCTGTCCACTTCAACATGCTTTGTCTGATCATGCTATACCGGATTGGGTGCAATATCACACGCCGCCTTATTATCACATTATAATTTCATAGGTTCTTTTGGTGGATAACCCAAATCAGTCAACAATAACTTTAACCATAACAATTCTTGAATTCCAAGGGCCATTCCCCTATATTCTGCTTCAGCACTTGAACGGGAAACAACATTTTGTTTCTTACTTCTCCACGTGACAAGATTTCCACCAACAAATGTAAAATATACTGACGTGGAACTTCTATAACCCACATCACCAGCCCAATCAGCATCAGTATAGCCTTCGATCTTCAAATAGTTATCATCTTTTGTGAGCAAAATTCCTTTTCCAAGAGCTGCTTTCAAATAGCTCAAGATTCTCATCATTGCATTCATATGTTTTTCTCCAGGATTATGCATCAATTGACTAATAACACTTAACGCATAGGCAATATCAGGCCTTGTGTGAGCTACGTACATCAGCCTTTTGATTAACCTCTGATAATGCCCTTTATTAGCAGGCACTTGATCAGCTTTAATCTCCAACTTCAATCCTTCTTCCATTAGTGTATCTACAGACTGATAAGCAGACATTCCAGTTTCACTCCCTTTAAGATAAGAAGATTCCCTCATATCATCTAGAAACCACAATTACCATAAATATAAGATCATTATATCTTCTTCAAATTGTGAAGTTGGACGACACATTTGGGCAACTTTCAATATAATGAATTTTTATTTTTATTTTTATTTTTATTTTTATTTTACCATACATTACTTATTTCTCTATCCAATTATGATTTTGTCTAAATATCATGATGTTATAGGGAGTTGTTAGGCGTTTACAACAGTGGCAACCAATGTTTTAAATAGCGCGGACTCACATCACGAGCTATGCCGCGTTGCAGTCCTATTTTTCTATGTCACGGTCATCCATGGCGCTTAGCTAATTTCTCGTACGCCATTTCTCCATTGCGTATGCTATCGCGATAGCTAAATGAGCTTCTTTTTTTAAAAAAAAATCTGGATATTGTTTCATGCCTCTACTTAAAATAAAATAAATAGAAAATTAATTAAATATCCATTCCTAGACATAAAACTATAAATAAACCCTATACTATTTAATGTATATAAATACACTCAAAATAAACCCAAAAATCGACAGCTGTCGATGTTTTCAATTCAATAGTTATATTGGATTACGGTTTTGCCCTTCTGCAATTTTGAGAAACGACCGACTTTATGTTTTTAAAAAATCTTTTATTTAATAACAATTATGTTGTAGATTGAAGAGGAATAAGAAGAAGAAGAGCACCGACCATGGCGATGCATGCGCTCATGACTCATGGAGCAGCTTGTGCGGCTCCAGGCTCATCTTCTTCTGCCAATCCTTTTGATGCTCTAGGCAACGCTCTTATCGATTCTTCTTCCAAGACTTAGGTTCGTCGTCTTCCTCGTTGCTTCTTTCACTTTCAATTTCTCTTCTCCATTTCGAATTTTCAATCCTCAATAGTGTCATTTTCTCAGGCTTTCATTTGATTCATGAGCAGGACACCCACAGCTTCTAAGCCGTAATTTTATCCAGACGCTCATGGCCACATGCTGCACCAAATCTGAGAGAAGGCTCACAAGGAAGAGCTTAAGAAGAACGAAAAGACCATTTCAAGGTTAGCCGAATCATATTGGTATGATCCGGTTTGATTATCGCCGAAATTCGAAGCTTGTTGAGCAATTTCTTTGCGATTTTGTGATTAATTTGAATATGTCTATGGTTGTTTCCCTTAGTTTTGCATTTCTTTTACAAATTGTGATAAATAAATTGATTTAAAAAAATGAAAATTACTTGCTTATTTGTGATAGTTCTAATACGATTTGTAAGGCTGTTACTGTGTTTCTAGTTCTTACACTATGCCAAAAAAGGCCTTTTGCAACGGATAAAATTCGTTGCCTATTACCCATAAATACCGTGATATTCAAGCCTGTTGCCCATTACGATGTAATATGCAACGATATTATCCGTGGCCTTTTTATAGTTACAACATTGGATATTTGGTAAAATCCGATGCTTAAATGATTTTCGTGTGCCAAAAAAACGTTTACCTCTAATGCCTAAGCCTGAAACAGCATCAGTAGTTTCAAAAGGGAGGAGACTAAAAAGGTATTACAGCATCAGTGGTATGTATTATAATGATGCATATCAATTACAACATTGCAGAAACAAATAGTGTTGCTGGGAATTGTAGGGGTCTTTTTATTCCAGCAGCCTGACGAATGAGTTTAGGTTGCCGAAAAGAGAAACATGTGAAATTACCCCCTGTGTCTGAGTTCGAAGATCAGACCCCAAGAATGCTTCGAAAGGGTAGCTGAGCCTTAGGAAGCATCTTGGTTATCTTCACCAGCAAAAACAACAACTGCTTATAGGTAGATTCTTAGCTTGGCATGAGAGGCTTGTGGCATGGAGCAAAACAATCATGAGTTTAGCATAAACAGAGAGAGCTTTGAATTCTTGTGAAAGACGGGTTCTAAGGAAAAGGGGAAGGGATTCTAAAAGGGTTTGTTGAAGAGAGAGAGAGAGATATATATATATATATATATATAAGGGGGGTATATTCGGTGTGTTGAGTAGTTTCCGACAGCTCGACGAAAACTCTGTCAAGCTTTGGAACAGTTTACCAAAAGGAAAAACGAGGAGAGATGGAAGGATGGGGCTCGAAAATTGCAGAGGTTTCAGAGGTGAGAGATAAAGCTTGCTCTCCAGATGTGTGTTGCTTAGGATAAAAAAAGAATGAGATAGAAGGTGAGGCACTTGGGCTTGATGTTAGCAATTAGAGAATAAGCTTGCTCGACTGCTCTAGTTGAGTTTAATGGGTAGGAGGTACCTTTTTTTATAGCCGTTGGAAGCTTCTCATTCCCAAGAAACGCTAATGGCTTCTATCCAATTTGACCAAGTCTTTCCTCTCCTTTCTCTTCTCTTCCTTTGACTCATCTTATTTGGTGAAATTCTCTCTACCCAATCGTACAAAAACAGGGTTTGGGGAGCTCTAGGCTTTTCCCGCAGCTGTTCTAGTGACGGAATCCCATTTTCAGCCATCTTTCTTCCTTCTTTTCTCCCCTCTTCCATGACTAGATCTGATGAGGGGAAAGAAATGGGTATGTACACTGATTTGAAGGGTGCCTTGGCTCCTAGCAACCTACGCAAGCTAATATCCCATGGTGCTTTGCGTGTTCCACCTTAGTGTTCGTTCTTAGCCCATGTGCTGGAGCCTCCTACCAGCTCACTGACATAACACTTTGGCTTTCATCGTGGTTCACGTTTCTAGCTAAGTGCTGACTATGGATATTTTCTTGGCTGCTTGGGCTTTTGCTAAAGTAATAGGTTATTAGGGGAATTGGCTAATTTCCTTAAATGATGGGCTATTTTATTGAGATGATTAGCTAATTTTTCCTAAAGTGTTGGGTTTTTTTCTTTCTTTTATGTTTACCCACATATTTGGGCTGAAGTTATGGGCTTGAGTTTTGGAGCTCCCAAGCAGCCCAAAACTTCCTCTCAACTTATCAATGGGCCTCATAAAAGCTCGTTACCAGCCATACCACAACCCACTCAAGCAAGCCCCGGACATTTGCGTGACTTGGGCCCACTTAAGCTTTTAGCGTGACTAGGTGTAAAATAATGATTTTCTACTTGGCATTGCATGTCACTTGACGTGCTTGAATTTTATCATCTTTGAAAAGGAATATTATGCTTGATGGGATAATTAGCATGGGCTTGTAGAGCTAGGTGCCTTTTATAGGCTTATTTTAATTCTTAGCGTGATAAATTACATATTTATTTGACATAGCACGTGGTCGTGGCTCCGTAAAAACGTGCATGACGAATTTTGCATGCTTTGAACCGAGTCTTTTCTTAATGAGGTATATCACTGGGCCAAGAATTTATTTAGGCCCAACTTTGAATTTTTTGGGCCTCAACACGAATTATGTTATACGTCATTGCTTTTTCTATTTTGCAGACGTGAAAAGCCTCCAATAGTGTTGGTTGTTATATAAATGCTGATGTTACTTCTAGTTTTAGGCATCAGTGATCATAGTTGTCTGGTGGTTGTTTTTATCTTTAAACTTTAGTTGTTTTTGAAAAACTGAAGTTGTTATGAACAATAGTCATCACTTATGTAAGGAAAGTGTAGGTATTTTGTGTGTTTCACATCACACTTGGTTACCATCTTAGTATATCAAAAAGGCATCATTTCCAAGTCATGTTGTGTTGCCATTAGCTCATAAAGAAAAAAATTATATAAACAATAATTTAAATATATTCATACTTGTCTATATATTATACAAACAGTGTGTAATATGAACATAAGATTAAAAAGTGTAAAATACTAAATTTGGTAAGATATGTTGTCACTTCAAATTAACCAATATGCAAATTTATGATATCATAATGGTGAACAAGAAAATCTAATTTGTCAACCAATCTAATTAGATAACAAGAGGTCATTAAATGGATCCCACTTCATGTTTCAACTAGCAATTAAATGATCATGTGATGGGGTAGAGAGCTGGACAAGAACAGCTAGCATTTCTTCTTAATTCAATGGCTAGGCAGGCAGTGTTATCTTTCCTCTTGATTTTAGCAATTTAGTATTTTAGTAGTTTAGTAGTTTTTAGTTTTTGGTATTTTAGTATTTTAGTTTTTTTTTTTCTTTGGAAGCGCAAGAATAAACCCATTGAGCCAACTCCAACAATAAAGCCTTCTGGGTCTAAGAAACATCATTTTTCTTAACTCAAACCTGAAATGGTTGGAATTATCATATACTCAATGAAATGAAAGATCAAACTAGACTTGGTTACTTCTAAAAAAAATTGGATGCTAGATAGTTTTACTTACTTTCCATGATATTTTGAAATGCTTCCTGTAAAAAAGAGTTCAAAATTAAACTAGTTTGATACATATAGGGAAGAAGTGTTAAAATACTCACATGATAAATGAAAAATAAAAGTGCATCTATGCAGCGCATATGGTCAAGACTCTTTACAGTGACTACTAATTTATTCAGCTAGTATCTCACATAAAAGAAAAATCTATTTCTCACTACTTTCCCTTAAAATTCTGCATTCTTTTACATCTGTGTAACACCGGTACTAACTATTCTTGGTAAATTAGGTGGTTGCTTTTAGGCAGAGGCTCCTTCACACTAATATTGCCCAGGTCAAAATCATGCTAAGACATCTTAGTCAAACATTTGTTGACCCAAGATATATGTAGATATACAAAATCTTGACATCCACTTGTCAACCAGATAGTATCAGTATCATCTTCCTGAAGAACATTAAATTTAGCAACTACAAGGGTTAACACTTTTGGAACCACGAAATATATACCTCATCTTTTGTGAGTCGAGGATTATAAAGCATCTCCTCCCCAACGGTGCTAAGCTGCATCTCAAGCAAATGTGTGGCAAAAGAAGCTGCCTCGGTATACAGGGTACAGAAGAAATAGACAATAGAGAGTCCCATACAGTGAATCCCTTGTAATCATGAGCAGGATAGATCAACGTATTCTTTGGCAATGTGAAAATCTGGATTGTAAGTACAAAAGAATAAGTGGCCTTTTAACATAAAGCCATGTTTGAACTCATTTCTTTCCTATGGTATCAAAGGTATGCTAGCTCAGCATGTTCTTACCTATGAATGAACTGACTTGTACAGTTGATGTGAACTGCCACCCTGCAAACAGATTAGAGAAATCAAACACGGGAACTTGATAAATCCCCTTAACAGTCATGTTTTAAGAACAAGCCAACTCTTCTAATGGCAAACTGTTGCTAGTTTTTCAATTTTTGCTTTCCTTGTCTTTTGATTGAAAACAGCAGAATTTGTCACAAAAAGGTAAATTATAAAGAGTTCCAAAAGTTGAAGGTACTATTCCTGAAAATTAGTTCTCCCACAACCCCGTATGAGTAAAGCATCTCCAGTGAAAGCCATCCTTGGTTGGGGCTGATTAGGCCCATCTCCTGTAACATAGGTAACACAACCTAATGTATGCCCAGGAGTAGCTCGAACCTGCAACACAAATTGCACACATGAGATACATATATACAAAGGCACATACATGCACAAACATACACACACACCCGACACAGAGAACCACAGCACTAACTTCTGATACATTTAAAAAAATAATAAAAAATCTCCCCCTGATTTCCTGTTTGTACCTCTTCCATTCTAGAAAGCAAGACTCAAAATTTACTGTTGTGTTTTTTCTTGGAGTTTGGCAGATGTATTGGCATCTGAGCATGAAGAGGCCATACACGCAGCAGTGCATACATTTAAGAGTCTCATTCATGCTTGCATTGATGAAAGCTTGATCAAACAGGGAGTTGACCAGATTGTAATGAATGCAAATCTGGATGCAAGGAAGTCTGGGCCAACTATAATTGAAAAAGTTCGTGCTACTATTGAAAGCTTGCTTGATCGAGGACTGGCACCAATCGGATCAAATGTCGGGAAACACAAATGGGGAAATCAAGAGAGCTAGGAAAATGGTCCATTAGGAGCAATTGCCCCTACTAGCCATTGGTGATTTATAGTTGGGAAAAAAAATAACACCAGAATATAACTGTTTGAAAAAAGGAAAAAAAGGATAATTTGAGTACAGAGTAGTTGATAGGTCCAGGTTAAAGGGAAATTTTTTGGATGGATATGAAATTATGATCCAAAAAATTTCAACTTTGGCACGCCCAAATCATATATGATATCCAAAAGTTCCAAAATATGAAAGTTTCAAAAGGAAACCAAATTACAAGGGAATGAATCAATGGAAGGAAAGAGTTGGCCAGTCTCTTATATAAGCAGTTGTAACAACACATGCAAATATAGATTAAAGAATAAAACTATATATTCTCTTTATAATAAAAAAACAATCTATTTGAACTGCATATACTGATCATCACAACACATCTCTCACCCTAGATAAAATGATATTAAGAGGTAATGCTCTTCCATAAACACAAATGAAGAAGAAAATGGCATTTCATTGATTAGTTATCATATTTACAGTCACATACTTGTATACAACCAAGTGATCCTTTAACTAGCCCAACAGAGTTATTGCTCATCAAAGTCCAAAACCAGTAAGAGTTGCTCTCTTCTGAAACATATGCACATACATTTGAGGAAACATATGCAAAAGAGTTGCTCTCTTCTGAAACATGGGGAAGCTCTTTGGAGCATCCCATCGAACAGCTGGTGGGCAAGTCCAAGGGGTCACACCAGCAGCAGACCAGGCCTACACAGCCACTTTCATGGCTGCCAAGGGGTCGGTTGACCCCATGGTGGCTCCGCCACCGATTTTTTTAAAAATTGAATTGAAAAAAAATAAATTAAAACATTAAAAAAGAAATGGGTATTTTTTTATCACACCAGGCTCTACAGAGCCACTTTCATGGCTGTCAAGGGGTCGCTTGACCCCATGGTGGCTCCGCCACCGAAGTTTTTTTTTTTTTATTGAATTGAAAAAAAAAAAATTTATAACATTAAAAAAGAATCTGGGTATTTTGTATCCACTATGAACACAGAAAGAGAGAGACGAAAGGATCGAGTTTGAGAAATATTAATCTTTTTATTGTTGCTAGTAATGAGTTAAGATTCTCCTACCTTGAAGCGGTGGCTTTGTTTTGCTGGCCAAAGTCTATGGTCAGAAATCAACCTCAGCCTCTTTCTTTCGCTGTCCCTGGCTGCACTCGAATCAGGTTCTCCTACGTCTGACGACTTTTTTGTGTTTGGCTGCTGACTCAGACTTACCCCTCCACCGGTCAAGTTGATTCTTCTCTCGTTTTTGAGTCTAGTAGCGGCAGCAGGCAGTTGTTATCTCGCGATTTTTTCTTTTTGAGAGTTAAGAGCAGAGAGACGAACTTTGGGATTTTTGACAGGGAGAGGAGAGAGAGAGAAGAAATTTTTTTGGGGGAGTTGACCTGGGTGAGTTAGGTTTCAGACTTTTTGAAATTTTTTAAGGGAAAAGGTGAAATTTTTTGACGGAAAAGGATGAAATTTTTTTGGGAGAGTTGACTTGGGTATAACGCATCGGTCATTGAAACTTTTACTTTACAAAAAAAAAAAAAAAAAAACACATGAAAGATATATGGCATCAATTCAAATATTGATTGATGCTATTTCCATATAAAGGCATCGGTTCAGATTGCTCAATATTGGTTGTGATGTCTTTATACTCCTATGGCCTCGATTTTTATAAAACTGAAGTTTAAGAGACTAATAGCATTGATTTCATGTTGCCTAAAGTGAATTTTGGCATAGTGTTAGTAGAATGGTTGAGTATCTACATAAACATTTACTGTTTGTATGATGTACATGCTAAGCTACTATTAGTTAGCAATTTTTGTTTCAGTCTTACCACTGCTTTTGCTATTACAAAAGGATAATAATGTTGTTTACTTGTTAAAATTCCTTTTTCAACGTGTTGAGACCTATAAGTTATCTAGCCTGTTTTTGCTGCTGTATATATATATTTTTAATGTGAAAATATATTGTATTATGTCTTTCAGGATAATGAACCATTAATGAAGGCACTATCAAAGCTAGTCAATCTTAATAATCCAGATCTTGTCTTGTTTGTTGGAGAGGCACTTGTTGGAAATGATGTTGTTGATTAATTAGCTTTCAAAGTATAATCAGGTTTGAGCTCCATATTCATGGTTTTTTTTTTTTTTTTTTTTTTTTTCTAGTATTGTCCAATTAGGGTTTGTTTGTTGGTCTCCATTTCTATTGAAAAATCTTCAGATATATGGTTTTTGCTAAGTTGCTTATTGGGTTTCTAATTTATATATATACATATATATTTGAATTTCATGGGTCAATTTGGCCACTGGGTTTTTGCTAAGTTGCTTATTGGGTTTCTAATTTATATATATACATATATATTTGAATTTCATGGGTCAATTTGGCCACTGGGTTTTTGATGAAGTACTGCTCTATGCTAAGAAATCGTATGCTAGCTGATCCTTCCTTTCGTTTTAAAGTTGGGACAGAGGTTTGTTTTCATGATCTTTCTTTTTGGTAAATAATGTTTTTGAGTAATTTGTGTTTCAAGTCAAGGGACTGTAAATCATTAGTGCTCGTGAAAGAATTGTAGCTTTGCATTTTTCACTGTAAATATCAGTAATTGAGTTTGTTGGTCATTGTTTGCATTGGTGATAGTCCTATGAATTCCATTAAATATACCTTGCCTTCAAATTGGACCATTACATTTGATAGTTGTTGATCTTGTTGAATACCAAAGAAATTTCTCTTCCTTGACTCTTTTGTAATGCAGATAGTCATAGATTCCTGTTGTGCAACATTTGCAGAAGTTCAAAAAAGGGGAAAGGATTTTTGGGCTGAGTTTGAGTTGTACGCTGCTAATCTTTTGGTTGAAAATAGCTATTGACATTACTTTGTGTATACTTGAATAGATAGTTGAATTACTCAGGACTAATTGAGTTTACCACTGGTAACTGTTTTTTGTGATTCTTTAGGGGCGATCTGTTATATCAGTGGATGATACATTGAAAATCATAGCCTGCATGTAAGATGTAGTAATTTGTTATATGGTTTTTATATATTAATCCACCACGACCACCTGACACGTGGACGGAAACGACAACTTGACATCAGAGGCCCTTCGGCATATCCCCTACCGAATCCTACACTTCCTGACACTTTTGACCTAGGACACGCGTCATGCTCTAGACCAGCTCCCACAGTCCCACATCGGAAATATGAACATAATGCACGCCTCCCCAGGCCTATATAAGGAGACCCCTATTCCCAAAAGGCTGGTGGGACAGTAACGGTCACCCAGGCATCGCTTGACTGTAGTTCACCTTACTAAATCCGCATTGACACATCGATATTTTCTCGCCGCATCGCCATCGCACCATAACCCAATCGTAACGCTCCTTTTGGTAAGGAACTTGATCTTCCGAAGACTAACTACCTTCCGAAGACACAATATCACTAAGTTGGGCGAACCACGTGTCAAACCACTTTTTCGCATCAACAGGTTTAATTGAAGATTTCTGATGGAGTTTTTTTATTTATGATTCTTAGTTTACATATGAATCTATGGTTCTGATGTGGGCTTTCAGTTGCTAGGGAACAACATAAGAAATTATCAACTCTTGAGATGGAGTTGGCTGCAGCTAGACAGGAGGGTTTTGCTTCAATGCGCTCCATAGAGATTAATGGAACTGATTATAAGAGAAGGCCACTAGTGGTGATCGGAATTTTTACCTTTGGTCGCAAAAACAATAGAGACGCAATTCGTAAGGCGTGGATGGGAACATGTAATGCATTAATCTTACTATGGTGCTCACCTATTTTCTGTTTTTGTTACAGTTAAATTTATTTTCTTTTTAATGTGGCACACATATGATTTGGTCTTGTATATAAATTCTTGAATGATAACAGATCATGTGGAATGTTGTGCAATGTTCCTATTCAATGTTTTAGTTCTAGTAAGCGCATTGAAGCTTATCATTTTTTGTTTTGGAGGTTTTCAAGTTTGCATGTTAATTTACAGGTGCTGCCTTGAAAAAAATGGAGAATGAAAAGGGAATAATCGCACGAGGATTATTTGGCACCTAATGCTCAAATTGGAAAGCCATCAGTATCACAAGGATTATTTGGAAGTTAACAACTACATCATTTTATTTGCATAATAGGTAGGATAAAAGTGTACAACTCCATATCATTCACTTAAAGTTTATGATATGCAGAATATGATTTTTACTAGGAAGATGCTTCTATGACATAATATTAACAATGTACTTTTATGACGTAGTATTAACAGTGTATTTTTTTTTTTCTTTCTTGTAGAGGTATCTTGTTATTACTAGTATTCTTCGAAGCTGGGGCTGGCAAGACAATGCTGAGAAAGTTTATGCCTTTGGAAAGGACTGAAGATGGTTCTATAACATAGTAATAACAAGATAGTTCTATGACATAATATAAACAATGTACTTCTATGAAATGGTATTAGCAATGTTTTTCTATGGAATTGTATTAACAATGTACTTCTATGGAATGGTATTAACACTATACTTTTATGACATAGTATTAACAATGTATTCGGGTTTGCTGAGCTTGTTTTGGGTTTTTTTTTATAGTTTTGTTGTGTTGGGCGTGTTTTAAGTTAATCAATGGCAAATATGTAATTTATAGTAACTTCAACACTTATTTCATATGTAATAAATGGCTTTTGGGTATGTTTCTAAATTGAATTTCATATAGGGTTTTTTTTATTTATAATTTTAGCTCCTATTTTGGGTGTATTACTAAAGCTCCCTAAAATAAAACCCAAAACCTAGAGTCATATCGCAACCTCCTCTTCTTCCTTATGCTTGTTCCAGCTCCGCATTCATCTTATTCTTCTCAATCTCTTCCAACTCTAGCATCAACCCAGCTGTCGTCAACCTCCAAATGCCAACTGCTTGTATTTTATCAAATTGATTAGCACTTTTCGGTGATATTTTATATACGTATCTTGATATTATGTTATTTATGTCTGAATATGCGAGAGAGTGAGATTGGTTATTGTAGCAATTTATAGTGATGAAGGATTTTTCTTGGAAGTGGGCAAAAAGATGAGGGGGGAAATTATTTAAGATGTTGTTTTTGTGTTAAATTATGCACCGGGATATTACAAGGCTCAAAGTTCTTTGCCCAAGATCAACATTATTGTGTTTGAATTTCTATTTGAATTTAAGAATTTTATGGACCATCTCTTTTTGTATGTTTGACTATTGTTATTGAATGATAATTAGACATTTTTTATGGCCAAATTGATTGTAAATATTCTGTGTTAATTTCTTTAAAGCTATATTATTCATATTCCCAAATAGCTTACGCGACAACACGTTGATGCTTATGCGATACGATAACTTATACAATTTGCGACGCGTTATGCGATCGGTGGCAACCGTAGAAGGCCTTAACTATCTCAAAACATGAAACTTAATTTTGCTATCAGAACAAGAGATTATGATTATGGAACTAGTACTGAAGTTGTGATGGCTGTCGTGGTGGTTATGTGGACAAAGCCCTTGAATTCATGATCCAAAGCAACAGAAGCCTGTCAACTGAAGATGGCTACCCTTATAAGGCTGTAGATGGTGGCGGTTGCATGGTTGATTTGAATTCTTTCTCTGGTGCTATAACCGTAATTGGGTTATGAGCAACTGCTTAAAAACAACGAAAGTGCTCTATTGCAGGTTGTTGCAAACCAGCCAGTTTGAGTATATATTGATGCATAAGCAGAAGAGTTCAAACATTATTCGAGTGGTGTATACGCTGGACCATGTGGTACAAACTTAACCCATGTTGTTACTAGAAAAAAAAAAAAAAAAAACATAATCCTACCATATATAATATTAATTAGCCCAACACTTCCTGGTTATAAAATTTCCAAATAAAAAATTCATGGGTCCGTTATTGCCTGCGTTCTCTTCATAATCTTCTTTCTAATAATTTTCTTTTCTCTGATTAATTTGTTATTCTTCCCTAAGAATACAAACAACAATTATTTTTTTTCCCCTGCATTTGTTCATCATTTTTTTTTGTTAAGAAAATTATTCCAACCCATATTGTATCAGGCTGCCTAGTTATGTGGTACTCATGCAAACTTGTATCATTGTTCCCAATCAAATCAAACATATTATATACAGACAACCACATGTATATATAATATATAGAGAGTATTGCTTAACCTAACTACTATATAAAAATACATTAATTAAAAGAACTAATACGCACGTTTAGGCGAATATTAACTGCTCCCAAATTATTTAATTATTTATGGACATGTATGCATGTTCAACTACAAACTTTTCTAACCAAATTAAAAAAAAATGTCAACAATTTGTACGAAATATTATTCCAAATAAGGAGGAATTACAAAAAAGGAATTAATTTTGCTCGACATCGTTCACAACGTAATCCTCTAAAAACCTAACTAGTTGATCATCAGTACTTGTGCCAAGATGCTCCTGCTGATGGTACTGTGCAAGCAAAGTTGGATTAACCATGTCATGTTCACCCTCCACATCGTTCATAAGGTAATCTTCCTAAACCCTAAGTTGATCATAAGTACTTGGGCCAATATGCTGCTGCTGATCATCATGCATATGCTGGGCTTGGATTTCTCCACGGGGAGGCACGTCTTCATGATTTTGTCGTTCTTCTAACTTGCTTTTGCCGATGTTTCTTTCTTTCTAACAAGACAAAGAACAATTGTGTCTTTGTTTGGCACTTGCAGTAGAAATTCATCAAGCTGGAACTCAAGCATGATCCAACGGTCATCATGGGGCAAGCCAGGGTTCATGTACCGAAATCTTTTTCTAATGCCAACAACACGCCCACAAGCACGTATTTTCTTTCCCTAGTCTTCTCCTTTCCAAACTCCGGTACTGGCAGCACCAACTGTTCGGCAGAAACGAGAGCCGTTTGGAGTCTTCTTCTTGAGTGTGGTGAAGACGTAGATGTTTTCTTGATCATCTGGTGATGAGTGGTGGAAATCTCTCCATATTTCCCATGGTTCTTTTGTACCGTAGAGATCGCAGTCAGGAACAACGCCTTTGGGATAGTCCTCTCCGTTCAGTCTGGGGAGAAGGTAGTGAAGAAATAGTTTTTCTTCTGAAGGTCTGAACTTGTAGCCCACTGGAACTTGATAATAGCCACCCATACTTGTTGTAGAGTGATGATAGAGGAAGTAATGATTGTGATTATGGTGATCAAGTTTAGGTTGTATTTATAGTGGTAATTAGGGTTGAATTTCTTGCAACCCAAGCTCATCATCAGTTTCCGAATTATTTGGGTAATGATTTTATGGACCAGTCATGACTTGACATGTAACATGGATTGGGATAATTAAGCTCAGTGTCTTTTATTGCAGATAATTATATATTTTCCATGAAATATGGAAACTATTTCCACCAAAAATAAAATAAGTTTCCATTTTTCACCAATATGTATATGCATGTTTTTAATTTTGGTAAATATTTCGAACTTTTATTTTATCCTTATCCATAGAAAATAATTACTTTAATTTTAATGGATTAGTGTTTTACGTATGTGTCTCCTTTAACCGAATTGTGTTTTGAAATTTTTCTTAGATGAAGATATGATTTTAGATTATTTGAAAATTAAACCATAAGGATCGTATAGATATATACATGCATGAACAAACGCCTGCTATAATAAAGAAATTATATTTTATTTTCGGTGTGTTTTTACTACTTGTAAGTTGTAACCTAAATTAATAAAACACAAAATAGTATTTGAAGCTACGGAAATGCTAATGGATTGAAGACCTCTCTAATCTCCTCGACCCCTCAACTTGCCGTTGTTTCTCTTTTTTGCCGGTCAACAGTTTTCATATGAGTTGTTCAGATTTTGATATGGCTGAAATTATATATATACAAAAATGAAATATTTTTGGTCAGTTTTTTGTGAGGTTTTCAAATTTTCTTTAATTAAAATTTTTGATAGTTGTAATTGATGCGTATAAGAATGGAGATTTTCGATTTATCGAAAGATATTAGATAGCTGGAAAAAACCAACCTTTATGTGTTGAGTATATGGTTATATGTAAGGTAAGGAAAGGAAGAGTTGCACTTTAACCTATGTTGCACAGACACTTCAAACTGCTGGAGTGTCGGAGTGTTGAAGTGTCGGACACGCCGACATGCCGACACGGCTCCGACACGCATTGGACATGGTCAACAGTTGGGACACGGTCAAGACACGGCTCTGACATGGTCAAGACACAGCTACGACACTGTCAAGACCAAGACAGGGACCAGTTTGAAAATTTTAAAGTAAAATCTGGGGTCTAAACGTGATGTTTGAAACTTTGGTGGACTGATTTGAAATAATTTTAAACTTAGGAGCTAAAAAGTGGAAAAAGACTTTTTTAAACCTAAATCTCACTTTTTCTGCTGCCAAAGTTCATTTCCTCCGTCACAGCTCTTCTCCTCCCCTTCAAATGCATTTATTTATATTCTCTATTTTCTTTTCTTATCTCCCTCCATAGCAATAGAAGAGTTGGATTTGGTGGTGAGGTGACAATTCTTTCTTTTTTTTTTTTTAAAGAGAAACACAACAAATAATAACAACAACAATGAAGACATAGATGCTTGAAGAAGATTGAGAGTTAGATCATTTATATTTTATTTTGTGGTCTATTAATTATTATGTATGGATGATGGACATGAGTTATTTGTTTTGTTTTATGGAATTATGTGACATTGAAGTATTGAGAATAAATTATTATTTTAATTGCCGTGTCCTAGCCGTACCCGTGTCCTAATTTTTTGAGATTCTTCGTGTCTCCGTGTCCCTGTGTCGCGTTCCCGTATCCTCGTACCCGTGTCTGTGCAACATGGACTCTAACTTTGTGAGGGAATGACTGGGCCTGACCAGGGACAGATCTAGGATTTGAAAATGGGGTGGCCTAAATTTATCTTACATACAAATCTAGAAAACTTGATGGTATGAGTGAATTTCATTAAAGTATGAATTTTAAAGTCAATTAAATGATAAACTTCTCCATGAAAGGAAAAAAATTGAAAACATTTATTATCCATTACAAAAGAAGAAAAAGAAAACTGAGTCATTTTAATCCATCCAAACCAACTTGGAAAATAAAAATGAGAAGAAGTAGCCAAAATTTATATATAAAAAATGACTTGACGTTCTAGGACCATTTTCATGATTGATAAATTTTCTCTTTTCCTTTTCTTTTTACAATTCACAATCTTAGTTATTACTTGATGGTTCAAATGCGTTTCATCAAATATGGGTAAGACTCTATCAAAATTGATGTTAGAATTAACTTCAAAAAAATATTTTTCTTTTTTTTGAGACGAAACTTATACAAAAGCCTGGCAACAATTTAACCCGAAGTTTTATTGAAGTGGATTTGTACGAACCTGAATGAGGGATGTATGTATTCAACTAAACTACCAACACTAGCACAGTTGTTTGTTTTTGGACGAAAACTAGCACTACTCTGTTTAATACCAACAATCTAAATATTCCCACAACATCAATCACTATATCACATACAAAGAAAACATTCGATTAAAAAAAAGGTCAAAAAAGAAAAATTTATAACCTAATTTCCACAAAAATTTAATAAAAAATTTAAATATATAAAGAATAGAGAAGAAGCAAGAAGACGCATATTGGAGAGAGTATGAAAAAGAGAGAGAGTGAGAGATGGATACCTTGAGAAGAGTGAAGAAAATAACTTGTGGAGAAGATAGTAGAGAAGAACCCTAGGGAGAAGAAGATGACAAGAGCGTCTGATTTTTTTCGTAGAACGCGTGTTCTTTTTCCCTAGCCATATAATTAAGTGTGTATTATCTAAACCGAGGTGTGTGGGTTGTATTAGTTAGTCAGGTAATGAGAGAATTAAAAGCCCAACCCGTATAAAATAGTCGGGTAATTAAATAATACAAGTTGACACCAAACACCTGACATAGACTATTTATTCATATCCAAAGTCTAATACGGTGTACCAAACGAGCCTTAAAGGATGTTCTCTAGGAATGTGTCTTTTTTGAAAAGTGCTGAGTAATAAATATTAATTAACTAAAGAAAAAAAAGGACATTTTATGTGGGTGGGATCACATCAACTCTCCCGGGCTATAACCCATGTTAGCATGGACGTAGATCCATCCCGGGGCCTGACACAATTGCTTCTTCTCTTGAGGCTAGGGTTAGAGGAACCCATTGTGGGGGATTTTTGGTGCCTGATTAGCTCTTTAATGTTTTTGTTTATAAGAGAGAGAAATCTTCTGAAACAAGTGAAACACCCCTTGACTTCATCAATGAGATTGCCATCTTATGCAAGTTCCTCCTCTCTTTTTCCAATTGACAAATAATTTCCCCTTTGTCATTACGAATGACCATACCCACACCACCTCTCCGAATGAAAACCCCATCAATATTTAGCTTAAAACTTCCGCACTCATCAAACAAATTCCTAGCTTTGTCACCAACATAACCAGAGACTCAACAATATTTTCATGAACCAGTTTATTTCTAGTATGCACGATGTAATAATCCAAACCTAAATTAATATTTAATCAGTAATTTATTAAGAGGAAAAGACAATTTTGCCCTTGGAAGAATTTATTAACGAAAGGTTGACTTTTTGACTGATAAGGAATTTGACAATTTCACATACACCGTTGCGTTGAGCACGACGAAACGAGTTCGTAGACACGAAGTGGGCTAGAATCGGAGCTTTAACGAAGGAAATACGGTTAAAATACTCCGAGGGGCAAAACGGTAATTTGGAAAAATCAGATTTTTAAAACCTCACTTCTCTCTCTTCTCCCTCAGTTTCTCTCACTCTCTCTTTCTCTCTCTCTCTAGTCGCGAGCGCACCGCGCCTCTGTCCAGTTTTTGCACCGCTACCAGCTCCGGCCACCACAGGCCACGGCACCGGCACCAACCTGATCGGCCCGACCCCGCCGTCACGCCTCAGCCCACTCCCACCGCGAGCAGCTCACCAGTCGACGGAATCTGTGAAAAAATACGCTGGTGTTTCCAAAACTTCAACCCGCTCGTTCTCCCTCAATTCTTCTCCAAATTTGTCGAGTAAGGCACCCGGGCACCAGTTGACCCGCAGGAGGGACATTCAAGAGGTCCAACGAGCACGGACTACCAGTGAGTGGACTCTTTATTTTTATAAATAAATTTTAAACAATTCAATTTCAGTTATAAGCTGTTCTATGCTTTTGAATATTTTATTTTGCATGCTGCCGAGAAAAATCTCCTTTAAAGGATATAGGAAAAGAAATTCTAGTTAATTATCAGATAAAAGGCAGCAGACTTTGAAAGGTTACAGAAACTATTTTCCTAAACAATCTTGTACCCAGATATTACATGTTGCTTGCGGATTGTATTGGTTGCCTTCGGTTTAGTCAGCATGCTTGACAGTTGCCCCACGAGTTCTTTGGTACTCGAACTCGTGTGGAGTGAGTAATGCGGCTCAGGTGAACTATGGTCCCCTGAATCCTACGAGTTGCGGCTCAGACTGACTTTGTGTCACTGAGGCCTGCGAGTATGTGTCACCCATGGTGATGCAAGGAATTGACTGATATAAGGAATTGACGGAAATAGAGGGTACACCTAGGTGGTAGTTTTAAACTGTTTTCAATGCCTTAAGAAATAAATGTTGACCATGAGTATGATTGGCTTATATACATGTATAATTATATGATTGCATTGATATCAGTAATAAAGAGAACAATTTAGTTTGTACAACTGTTTTTACAGTGGGGTTAGTATGTTCATATGCTATTTTCTAAACTTTGTTTTTGGGTCCACTCACCCTTTTTCATGTTTTGCGCCCCCAGGCAGTAGGCGTGCACATGGATCCACCACCGGTCCGTTTTCCATCTTCTGCGCCTTTCCTTTGATGTATGACTTTTTGTTTTGTAAAAGGATTGGCTCCTTTGTAAATTCTTAGTAACCGCTCTAATGTTTTGCCCTAGACTTAGAATTGAACTGTTGGAATGTATATATATGTATGCTGGCAGTTGGTTGTATATATATATATATATATATATATATACTTGTTTGGCAGGTGTAAATATTTTGGTATTGAGCCAGTTGCAAGGGAAACTATGCCAATTTTTCGGTAGCAGTCAACCTTGTTATTTTATCGTGCTTTGTATAGAAGGGCAAACAGGTCATTTGTGCCCGACATCCGCCAGGTATCGAACACGCACAGGGTCCGACTCAGATTCCAAAGCGGAATTTAGATCGGGTCCTGTCAACTTGGTATAAGAGCATTAGGTTTAATTTCCTGTAGACTTTGCACTTTGTGCATTCCAGTTTTTCTGAAAATCTATTTATTGTGACAGTAAAGATGGGCCCTAAGCGTGGTGGTGTCTGTAGAGGGACTAGGCAATCGTCCCGACATAAGGGACAGGATCCCCAGCTCGGGCAGGAGGAAGTTCCTGTTCCTGCACCGGTACCTGAACTGGTAGAGCAGTCTGTTGTTGGAGGCCCGTCAGGAGCCGTACCTGCTGTGCCTACTATGCAGGGAGATCCCAACTTCCAGCAGACTTTGGAGTTGCTGACTCAGGCTTTAGCTAGGACTGGGCAGCCCAGAGATCCCTCATTGGGATATGCTGATCAAGCTAAGAGGATTGGGGCCACTGATTTTGATGGTGATGGTAACCCAGCAGTTGCTGAGGAATGGATAGAAAGGATGGAGCGGATCATGGAGGTCATGGTTGTTCCACAGAACTGCAGGGTTACTCTGGCTACCTTCTTCTGGATCAGAAATACCAGACATTGGTGGGATTCGGTTAAGATGAGATATCGGGATCCTTTAGCCATTACGTGGCAAGTATTCAGAGCCGCATTTGACAGTCAATACTATCTACAAGCCTACCAGAATGTGAAGATGCAAGAGTTTTTACAGCTGGAGCAGGGGATAATGATAGTATTAGAGTATGAGCAAAGGTTTAATGATCTGTCTAAGTATTGTCTTCCACTGGTGGAGGATGAAATCAAGAAGTGTCAACTTTTCACTATGGGGTTAAAGGCTTCCATTCGAGATATCGTGATCAGTCAGCGGTTGACTAACTTTGGTGATGTGGTAATGTCTGCCTCGTTGATTGATAGCAGCTAGATGATGGTCAGACCATGGGGTGAACCTCGTAGGCAGCAGTTTGACATAGGCGGTCCTAGTCAGGGATCATCCAAGAGAGGCAGTTACAGTTCTGGATCATCTAGTGGCCACAGCTACGGAGGATACTGACCTGGCTTTAGTTCCAGTAGAGGTTCCAACCAGAATGGCAGTTCTGGAAACCGCTCCGGGGGAAGTACAGCTAGAGGTACTGGGAGACAGTTGCTGTCAGCATCTGGCAGGAGGAGTCGCCGCCAATGTGCCAAGTGTGGTAGGTACCATTCTGGGATTTGCCAACAGGGCACTGCTGGATGTTATTATTGTGGACAGTCTAGACATTTTCAAAAGGATTGCCCGCTGTTCCTTCAGAATAGAGAGACCACAGCTGCATCGACTCTGGGGACAGGTATGCAGGGTAGATCAGAGGAGATACCACAGTTTGTGGAGGCTTCGTCCAGTGGTGGAGCCCAGACCAGTGTAGCTAGCCGAGGTAGCAGTCAGCAAAGGGGACGTGGTGGACGTTCCAGGGCCACAGGCAGAGTGTATAACATGTCCCAGCAGGAAGCACATGCATCACCTGATGAAATTACAGGTATTTAATCGGTCTTTGGAATTCTTGCTAGAGTTTTGATTGACCCTGGGGCTACGCACTCGTTTGTCACACCTAGTTTTGCCCACAATGCCAATGTAAGACTTTCAGCTCTGCAGACCGAATTGGTGATCTGTGTACCTATATGAGATATTTTTAGGGTAGGTACAGTGTATCGAGATAGTATAGTGATGGTGGGAAATGTGTTTTTAGAGGCAGATTTAATTCCCTTGGGAATGGTTGACTTGGATGTCATTTTAGGGATAGATTGGTTGGCCAGACATCGTGCCTCAGTAGATTGCTTCAGGAAAGAAGTTGTATTCCGTAGTTCCGGACGACCTGAAGTAACTTTTTACGGCGAACGCAGAGTGCTTCCATCTTGCCTCATTTCAGCTATGAGGCAAAATGGTTGCTCATTAAAGGGTGCTCAGGATATATAGCGCATGTAATTGATACCAGAGATAATGGGCTAAGATTGGAAGATATTCCAGTCGTACAGGAATTTCCAGATGTATTCCCCGAGGATCTTCCTGGATTACCTCCTCATCGGGAGATCGAGTTTATTATGGAGCTTGCTCCAGGAATGAACCCTATTTCTCAGGCACCGTACAGAATGGCGCCAGCAGAGTTGAGGGAGTTAAAGACTCAGTTGCAGGAGCTGGTAGATAAGGGTTTCATCCGACCTAGCTTTTCTCATTGGGGCGCTCCAGTGTTATTTGTTAAGAAGAAGGATGACACCATGAGGTTATGCATTGACTACAAGCAGTTGAACAAGATCACAGTGCGGAATTGATATCCATTGCCTCGCATTGATGATTTGTTCGATCAGTTGAAGGGTGCCAAGGTATTTTCTAAGATTGACTTAAGGTCTGGATATCATCAGTTATGGGTTAGAGAAGAGGATGTGCCTAAAACAGCATTTCGAATGAGGTATGGGCACTATAAGTTCCTGGTGATGCCATTTGGATTAACTAATGCGCCAGCTGCATTTATGGACCTCATGAACAGAGTGTTTCGACGTTATTTAGATCGCTTTGTGATTGTGTTCATAGATGACATTCTGGTGTATTCGAAGAGTCAGACGGCACATATGAAGCACTTAAACATTGTGTTGAGGACTCTGAGAAGGAGGCAACTTTATGCCAAATTCAGCAAGTGTCAGTTTTGGTTAGACAGAGTTAGTTTCTTGGGGCATGTGATCTCTGCAGAGGACAATTATGTTGATCCCCAAAAGATTGAAGCAGTAGTGAATTGGCTACGACCAACCAGTGTTACTGAGATACGGAGTTTTCTGGGGTTAGCCAGGTATTACCGTCGCTTCGTGGATGGGTTCTCCACCATAGCGGCACCTCTCACCTATTTGACAAGGAAAAGAGTTAGGTTTGCGTGGTCAGATAAGTGTGAGGAGAGTTTCAACAAACTCAAGATCAGGCTGACCACTGCTTCGGTTTTAGCACTTCCGGATGATAGTGGGAACTTCGTTATCTACAGTGATGCATCTCAACAAGGACTTGGGTGTGTGCTGATGCAGCATGGTAGGATGATCGCTTATGCTTCTAGACAACTTAAGAAGCATGAGTTGAATTATCCTGTTTATGATTTGGAACTTGCTGCAGTAGTTTTTGCCTTAAAGATTTGGTGGCATTATCTTTACGGGGAAACATGCCAGATCTTTACAGATTACAAAAGTTTAAAGTATTTATTCATCTAGAAGGAATTGAATTTGAGGCAAAGAAGATGGTTAGAGTTGATAAAAGATTATGACTGTACCATCGAGCATCACCCAGGAAGAGCTAATGTTGTCGCGGATGCACTGAGTAGGAAATCTTTAGGATCTGTAGCTTATCTTTGAGGGAGGTATTTGCCATTGATGGTAGAAATGAGGAAGCTCAGAGTTGGGCTAGATACGGATAATTAGGGAGCACTGTTAGCTACTCTCCATGTGAGACCAGTGCTAGTAGAACGAATACTCGCAGCTCAATCCCAAGATCCTTTGATTTGCAAAATGCGAGTGAAGGTTGAGAATGGCGACAGAACTGATTGTTCAGTAAGAAATGATGGAGCGTTAATGGTAGGTAACAGGTTATATGTCCCTAATGATGAAGTTTTTTAAAAAGGGAGATTCTTGAGGAGGCCCATGAGTCAGTTTTTGCAATGCACCCTGAAGCACAAAAATGTATCATACTTTGAGAGAGCACTACTGGTGGCCTTTTATAAAGAAAGAAATAGCAGAGTATGTCAGAAGGTGCTTAATTTGTCAGCAAGTGAAAGCTGAGCGACATAAACCATCAGGGCTATTGCAACCACTCCCGATTCCTGAATGGAAGTGGAAGCGGATTACGATAGATTTTGTGTTCAAACTTCCCCGAACATAGAGTAAGCATGATGGAGTGTGGGTAAGCGTGGATCGACTCACCAAGTCTGCTCATTTTCTGCCGGTGAGAGCAAATTATAGTTTAAACAAACTGGCTAAGATTTTCATAAATAAGATAGTGAGACTTCATGGAGTACCAGTATCCATTGTTTCAGATCGAGACCCACGGTTTACATCCCGTTTTTGGACAAAATTAAATGAAGCTTTTGGAACCCAATTGCAATTTAGTACTGCATTTCACCCCTAGACAGATGGTCAGTCTGAGAGGACAATCCAGACATTAGAAGATATGTTGAGAGCGTGTGCACTTCAATTTCAGGGTGATTAGGATGAGAAGTTACCACTTATGGAGTTTGCTTATAATAACAGTTATCAAGTGAGTAACGGAATGTCTCCATTTGATGCCTTGTATGGAAAACAGTGTAGAACTCCATTTCATTGGGATGAAGTGGGTGAACACAGATTGGTAGTCTATGAGGATGTTGAACTGACTAAGCAACAAGTGCAGATAATTAGAGACCGACTCAAGACAACCCAGGACCGACAAAAGAGTTATGCGGACAATAGAAGAAAAGACCTTCAGTTTGAAGTTGGAGACTGGGTATTTTTGAAATTATCACCTTGGAAAGGTGTAGTGAGATTTGGGAAGCGGGGAAAACTAAGTCCTCGCTATATTGGATCCTATGAGATTATAGAACGTGTGGGTCCAGTAGCTTACAGGCTTGCTCTGCCTACGGATCTAGCACGATTGCATGATGTTTTCTATATCTCCATGCTCCGAAAGTATATTTTCGACCCTTCCCATGTTTTAGATGAGCAACTAGTCGAATTGCTAGAGGATTTCACTTATGTGGAGCAACCAGTTCAGATTTTGGATTGGAAGGTGCAAGTGTTGAGATCGAGAGAGAGATTCCACTTGTGAAGGTTTTATGGAGGAGTCATATTGTGGAAGAGGCTACATGGGAACCCGAAGACCAAATGCGGGAGCAGTACCTTCACCTCTTCGAGTGACAGGTGCGTAAATTTTGAGGACGAAATTTTTATAAGAGAGGTAGGTTGTAATAACCCAAACCTAAATTAATATTTAATCAGTAATTTATTAAGAAGAAAAGACAATTTTACCCTTGGAAGAATTTATTAACGAAAGGTTGACTTTTTGACGGAGAAGAAATTTGACAATTCCACATACACCGTTGTGTCGAGCACGACGAAACGAGTTTGTAGACACGAAGTGGGCTCGAATCGGAGATTTAACGAAGGAAATACGGTTAAAATACTTCGAGGGGCAAAACGGTAATTTGAAAAAATCAGATTTTTAAAACCTCACTTCTCTCTCTTCTCTCTCAGTTTCTATCTCTCTCTCTCTCTCTCTCTCTCTCTTCCGTCGCGAGCGCACCGCCCTCCGTCCAATTTTTGCGCCTCTACCAGCTCCGGCCACCACAGGCCACGGCACCGGCACCAACCTGACCGGCCCGACCTCGCCGTCATGCCTCAGCCCACTCCAGCAGCGAGCAACTCACCAGTCGCCATAATCTGCGAAAAAAAGCGCCGGTGTTTCCAAAACTTCAACCTGCTCGTTCTCCCTCAATTCTTCTCCAACTTTGTCGAGTAAGGCACCCGGGCACCAGTTGACCCGCAGGAGGGACCTTCAAGAGGTCCAGCGAGCACGGACTACCAGTGAGTGGACTTTTATTTTTATAAATGAATTTTAAACAGTCGAATTTCAGTTATAAGCTGTTCTATGCTTTTGAATATTTTATTTTGCATGCTGCCGAGAAAAATCTCCTTTAAAGGATATAGGAAAAGAAATTCTAGTTAATTATCAGATAAAAGGCACCAGACTTTGAAAGGTTACAGAAACTTTATATTTTCCTAAACCACCTTGTACCCAGATATTAAATGTTGCCTGCGGATTGTATTGGTTGCCTTCGGTTTAGTCAGCATGCTTGACAGTTGCCCCACGAGTTCTTTGGTACTCGAACTCGTGTGGAGCGAGTAATGCAGCTCAGGTGGACTACGGTCCCCTGAATCCTGCGAGTTGCGGCGCGGACTGACTTTGTGTCACTGAGACCTGCGAGTATGTGTCACCCATGGTGATGCATGGAATTGACTGATATAAGGAATTGACAGAAATAAAGGGTACACCTAGTTTTCAATGCCTTAAGAAATTAATGTTGACCATGAGTATGATTGGCTTATATACATGTATAATTATATGATTGCATTGATTTCAGTAATAAAGAGAAGAATTTAGTTTGTACAACTGTTTTTACAGTGGGGTTAGTATGTTCATATGCTATTTTCTAAACTTTGTTTTTAGGTCCACTCACCCTTTTTCATGTTTTGTGCCCCCAGGCAGTAGGCGTGCACATGGATCCACCACCGGGCCGTTTTCCATCTTCCGCGCCTTTCCTTTGATGTAGGACTTTTTGTATTGTAAAAGGATTGACTCCTTTGTAAATTCTTAGTAACCGCTCTGATGTTTTGCCCTAGACTTAGAATTGAACTGTTGGAATGTATATATATGTATGCTGGCAGTTGGTTGTATATATATATATATATATATATACTTGTTTGGCAGATGTAAATAATTTGGTATTGAGCCAGTTACAAGGGAAACTCTGCCGATTTTTCAGTAGATGTCAACCTTGTTATTTTATCGTGTTTTGTATAGAAGGGCAAACAGGTCATTTGTGCCTGACATCCGCCAAGTGTCGGACACGCACAAGGTCCGGCTCGGATTCCAAAATTGAATTTGGATCGGATCCTGTCACACGAGCATCCATAAACAATAGCCAAATCTCCCCAACTCACACTTACACAACACTTTGAAAGCCCAAGAAAACAAATTTATACAATTACGAAAAATGGTACATGTGAAAAGACTCCCGAAAACCAGCCAACTTCCAAAATTCACGAGCATATATGCACTCCCAAAGCGTATGAAGGGCATATCTTTCTTTAGTAAGCATATTTAACAATTGCCCTAGAGATGAGATTCTCTTTAGATGGGAAAATATTATGTGCAGCTATGCCCAACAAAAAACTTAATTTTCTCCACCACATGTAAAGACCAAACTGATCTCCATACAGAAAGAATTACTTGCACGTCATCTTCAATAAAACACAATCTGAACAAGTTGATATCCCACTAACCAAAGGTGCTAATTAAGTCTTTGAATCGGGATCTAGAGAGTTAAAAGACGTCGGTGGTTATACAAGTGACGTGGTGGCGTATCAAAGCACGTCGGATTTCAAGAAAAAAGGACGTGGATAAAAAACACGCTAAATTTAAGTTATCTCAAGCACGTCGGTTTAAAAAAAAAAAAAAAAGTGACGTAGTCACAAAACACGCTGAACTTAAGTTATCTCTCAACCTAATTTTTCAGAAATTGGATCAGCTGTCCTCAAATTGTATGTCCTCTCCCTGTATTTGTTCTAAATTTTCGACATCTGTCCTCCCACACAATAGAGCCTAATACTTCTAACTCATATTAAAAATAATAAGAATACTCTTACAATTTTGAGGGGTGGATCCGCTGTCCCCAAAATCATAAGCTTTATTCTCCGTTTTGAAATACGCAAAGGTTGATTTTGAATAATTTGAGATTAAGGAGGTATGCCGATTGGAACAGAACGACCATAGTTAAATGTGGGATACTGAATACCTTCTCAGTCATGTGCGTTAAGTGTGGGATATTGAATACCTTCTCAGTCATGTCTCCAACTCTTCATGATTTTGGACTATCAAGAGTTGAATATTGAATACCTTCTCAGTCATGTGCTGAGGCCGAAGCAAACAAGAGTTGAATGTGGGACATCCAATCAAGCTCCCACTTCTATCATTTTCATCTCATTAACAATTACTTCAATTCCAAAGTTAAGAGACAAAGAATTTGACTCAAGTAAGAATTTGACCCGTGATTGTCTCCTTAACCGAATTTTATTTTGAAAATATGATTTTAGATTATTTGAAAATTAAACCATAAGGATTATATAGATTGACATGGGTATATAAGTCATGTTATACTGTTGAATAACAAGCCCTCAATTATCTATTATTTCTATTTATAGAGAATTCGGTGTGTTTTTACTATATTACTACTTGTAAGTTGTAATCTAAATTAACAAAACACAAAATAGTATTTGAAGCTACGGAAATGCTAATGGATTGAAGACCTCTAATCTCCTCGACCCCTCAACTTGCCGTTGTTTCTCTTTTTGGCCGGTCAACAGTTTTCATATGAGTTGTTCAGATTTTGATATGGCTGAAATTATATATATACAAAAATGAAATATTTTTGGTCTGTTTTTCGGGAGGTTTTCAAATTTTCTTTAATTAAAATTTTTGATAGTTGTAATTGATGCGTATAAGAAGGGAGATTTTCGATTTGTCGAAAGATATTAGATGGCTGGAAAAACCAACCTTCATGTGTTGAGTATATTGGTTATATGTAAGGTAAGGAAAGGAAGAGTTGCACTCTAACTTTGTGAGGGGATGACTAGGCCTAGCCAGGGACAGATCCTGGATTTGAAAATAGAGTGGGCTAAATTTATCTTACATAAAAACTTAGAAAACTTGACGGTACGAGTGAATTTCATTGAAATATGAATTTTATAGTCAATTAGCAATTACATGATAAACTTCTCCATGGAGGGAAAAAAAATTAAAAGCATTTATTATCCATTACAAAAGAAGAAAGAAAAAAAACTGAATCATTTTAATCCATCCAAGCCAACTTGGAAAATAAAAATGAGAAGAAGTAGCCAAATTTATATATAAAAAAATGAATTGATGTTTTATGTACACTAGAAGGTAAATGTAATTTTTTTTTCGGAAAATAATGTTCTCTAGGAATGTGTGTTTTATGAAAAAGGTTGAATAATAAATATTAATTAACTATAAAAAAATAAAATTAAAAAATATAAAGAATTTATGTGGGTGGGATCACATCAAGTCGCCTGGGCTATAGTCCATATTAGCATGGACGTAGGTCCGTCCCTAGGCCTGACACGATTGCTTCTTCTCTTGAGGCTAGGATTAGAGGAACCCATTGTTGGGAATTTTTGGAGCCTGATTAGCTCTTAATGTTTTTGTTTATAAGAGATAGAAATCTTCTGAAACAAGTGAAACACCCCTTGACTTCATCAATGAGATTGCCATCTGATGCAAGTTCCTCCTCTCTTTTTCCAATTGACAAATAACTTCCCCTTTGTCATTACGAATCACCACACCCACACCACCTCTCTCCATCAATATTTAGCTTTCTCCACCAACACAACCAGAGACTCACCAATATTTTCATGAACCAGTTTATTTCTAGTATGCCGAGAATGCTAAAATATGAAAACTATGAGAGAATATTTGTTTGTGGGAATTTTTTGTGTATTCTTCTCCTTGTAGGAGGTCATATTTATAATACAACGAAACCTGAATGGGCAAGTAAATAATAAATTCCTAAATCTATTTGCAGTAGGAAATCAGGAATTAAAGTAAATCAATTACAATTATAATAGGAATTCTTGGTGTGTAAGGAAAGTAAGTCAATATCCACAAGTCACGCCAACACTCCCCCTCACGTTGGTGCATAGATGTCGCCAATGCCCAACTGATCTAGTGAATTGTGGAATGCTTTACTGGAAATCGCCTTTGTCAAAATATCCGCCAATTGATCCTCGGATTTCACAAAATGCGCAATCTGGTCCATGTGTCGGGGTCGTTAGTCGAGAAGTCATAATCTGTGCAGCGGAAGATGCATAGGATACAGGTTGAGTAGGAATTGGGATCGGAATCTGAGTCTGAGTCGAGGCTGGAGTCGGAGTCGAAATCGGGATCAGGGTCTGAATCAGAGACAAATTCGGGGTTGGGGTCATCATCAGAGTGGGGGTCGGGGTCGTCTTCGGAGTCGGGGTCAGGGTCGGGGTCGTCGTCGTCATAGTCGGGGTCGGGGTCGAGCTCGGGGTCGTCGTCGTCATATTCGGGGTCGAGGTTGGGGTCGTCAAAAGAGGATCCTGATTCTGGATCTGGTTCGGGTCAAAGTCTGCATCTGTAGGAGCAGAGCCATCTGGGCACTCAACTCAACGATGGTTGGTGGAGAATGAGAGAATGAGTCGGTGGTGCTACCTCCATGAGGGTTGAAAAAATCATCAACCCCCATAACACTAAATAAAATAATCTCTATTACAATAGGACAAAATATAATTGGTAAGTAACCAAAATTCTAATGAAATAAGGACTCGCCAACACTCCCCCTCAAGTTGGGCAAAGATATTTCGCAGGCCCAACTTGACAAGCGAGTCACAGGACACCATACTTGAGAAGCACCAATTGTAGAGAAGATCTTTTAGTCAACCACGAGTGAAACAAGTGACAAACTAAAACAAAGTTCACAGCGGAAACACAAGAGCAAACCCTAAAAAATAGGGCACATAGCAAAACACAGAAACCCTGTGAGCACGGCTGTAGATAAGGCAGAACACAGAAACCCTGTGAGCACGGCAGTAGGTAAGGCAGAACACAGAAACTATGTGAGCACAGCAATTGGTAAGGCAGAACACAGAAACCCTGTGAGCACGGCAATAGGTAAGGCAGAACACCGAAACCCCATGAGCAAGGCAGTAGAGACAATGGCAACAATAAATTCTTCAATATAAACTTTAGCTAATTCACTCAGACACAACTTCTCTTCAATCCTCCTCTCCCCTTGAAGAGAAGGGGTCGTCGGAGTCAAGAAATAAGCAACATCTTCATGGAAATATGTCAAGGTAATTGGGATAGGTCAATAAACATATCCCTTTCACTCCCCCTCCCCCCTCTCAAGGGGGGAGAAGAGCACTTAAATTTCAAGAAGAACACAAGCACAGGTCCCTAGATCGAACCAGGCTCTGATACCATGCTAAAATATGAAAACTATGAGAGAATATTTGTTTGTGGGAATTTTCTGTGTATTCTTCTCCTTGTAGGAGGTCATATTTATAATACAACGAAACCTGAATGGGCAAGTAAATAATAAATTCTAAATCTATTTGCAGTAGGAAATCAGGAATTAAAGTAAATCAATTACAATTATAATAGGAATTCTTGGTGTGTAAGGAAAGTAAGTCAATATCCACAAGTCACGCCAACAGAGAATCCATAAACAAGAGCAAATCTCCCCAACTCACACTTATTAGACAACACTTTGAAAGCCCAAGGAAACAAATTTATAACATTACCAAAAATGGTACATGTGAAAAGACTCCCGAAAACCAGCCAACTTCCAAAATTCACGAGCATATATGCTCCCAAAGCGTATGAAGGGCATATCTTTCTTCAGTAAGCATATTTAACAATTGTCCTAGAGATGAGATTCTCTTTAGATGGCAAAATATTATGTGCAGCTATGCCCAACAAAAAACTTAATTTTCTCCACCACATGTAAAGACCAAACTGATCTCCATACAGAAAGAATTACTTGCACGTCATCTTCTGTAACACCCCGACTCCAGATTAAATGTTTATTTTTAATCGATTTAATTAAATTTACGAATTTACCCTTGGGGTAGGGGTAAATTGGTCATTTTCTTATCCGGAAGGATTTTGGGACCGTGGATGGTATTTTTGGGTAGGTGGTACCGAGACGAATTCGTAGACAGGCGGTAGGCTTGAATCGGAGTTGTAACGAAAAAGTTACGGGCAAAAACTTCCAGTGGCAAACTTGTAATTATTTCAAAAAGTTTGGTAAAAATCAGATTTTCACCTCAGCTCTCTCCCTCTCGTGCGCGACACTCTCTCTCCTCAGTCTCTCTCTCTCCCCGACGTCAACTCTCTCTCTCCTCGGTTCGCGCAGCTCCGGCCACGGCAGGACCCGAGACCGGTCCCGATCGATCCGCCTCGACGTCCCGATCAAGCCTAGGCCGTTTTCCCCGTCGGAAACCACGAACTCCGGCCGCGAGCTCGACTAGTTCGAACCGGAGCTTGCTCGCCGTCGCGCCGCCGCCTCCGCCGCCCAAACTCGGTGATTGAGGTATGGTTTCTCCTCCTTTTTACGAGTTCTAGCTGATGTTGGTATAGGTTTGGATCGATTGTGAGTGTAGAAAACCGATTAGGAAAACCTAGGTTTTGGGCCGAATTTCAAACTGAAATTCCGGCCAGTTGCCGCCCGAATTGGGCCTTCCCATAGTTGAAGAAAGTGATCCTGACCTCGAGTAGAAGCTAGGGTAGGAAGGGTGAGCTCGGGGGTGGAGTTTTTCCGTCGCCGGAAATTACTCTACACACCCACGAGCTGCCGGCGCGTGTGGCGGCGCGTGGGCGAGTCTGGTGAGGCTGCTAATTAACCCAATGAGATCCTTAGGTTGTCACGAGCGTGTAGGAATTCGCGGATCTCAATTTGGATGTCGTTTGACTATCGAACGGATTTTCGCATATTGTGCGTTATCCGGGTTCAATAGGTTTCAACCGTTAGATCTTTCCCGAGTTAAAATATGTTGTTCTATGAATTCCTAGGACCGTATGGGACTTCATGAATTATGAATCGGAACCCCGGATGTTCCGATTCAAAAATGCGAAGTTTGCGGGTTAGCGATAACCGTAAAATCGTGAATAATTCCTAAATCTGTAATGGGACCTTAGGATACCCTCTTCAACGTGCACGTATGGGGAATTTGGGAATTAATCAGTTAATTTGTGATTTTTCCGCTTCGACGTAATTTTATATTAATTAACGGTTCGTATCTCGAAATAGGTGTTTCGACTGCACGTACTCAGCAGGCAGGACCCTCACGTGGTCAGGCAGCGTGGGATTATCTGTGAGTGGACTTTGTTTTAATCATATGCATGGTTTTAATCGATGAAAGTTTCTGCATAATGTTTTAATGGCTTATGGAATTTATATATCATGTTCATAAAATGATTTTGTTGGTCGGGTAGTTTCTGATTATATATATATATATATATATATCGAGTTTGGCATTCTTGGGTTTTGAGAGTGCATTTGTGTGGATATTGGGGAGGTATATTTATATATTCGCTATAGAAGAAATTTTGGGGTAGTTGGAGGTTGATGTGGAAGAATGTGGTTGTGGAGAGAAATTGTGTGTTTACACTGCGTAAGTACCTTCCCCAGTTACTAGTCTCACTCGCGGCGTTGGATGTTCCGGCGTGTGAGACACTTTCCATATGCGGCATTGGATGTTCCGGCGTATGGAAAGACCTTGTATAGAGTTTAGGGTCATCACCATGGCGTTGGATGTTCCGGTGTGTGATGATCCAGTCTGCGCGCGTAGGACATAGTTTGGAAGCTACACATGGCGTTGGATGTTCCGGTGTGGGAGCTTTGGAGTTTCGTCCCCCGGTTGGACATCTCATCCCTAGACGCAGGATAGCACCTGGAAATCCTGCGGACTAGTCAAACGATCCCCCGGTTGGATTGTTTTCCCGGTACCTAAGTGGTGTGTTGAGTATATCGTATATCGTATAGCTATTTATTTTATTTATTTATAAGTATACTTAGGGATACGTATACTTGAGTGGGTAAGGAATTAGTAGCTTGACAGGAGTGGTAAGATTGAGAGTATGGGGATTCGTTTTGAAGGAGATAACTGTTGTTTTTGAAATGTTTAAATGAATTAAGTTTTGAGTAGTTATTTATTGTTGCGTGAACCTGCATGCCCTGAGCATTATTTTTACATGGTGGGGTTACTATGTTGTTTTGAATTGCAAATCTGGTTTTTGTCCACTCACATATTTTCTGTTTTGCGCCCCCCAGCCAGTAGTCGCTCCAGGAAGCGTGCAAGTGGTGTACGAAGCTCAATCTGTGCATTTTTCTAGTTAGGAACTGAGTAATTTCTCTTACTCAACTGTTTTTGTAATCTAAATTCAGTAGATGCTCTGTATCGCCCTTGATAGATTTTACTTGTGAGGCCGGAGGCCACTTTAGCGACTTGTAAAATTGTGAAAGCTTGCTGATGGTTGGGATTATTATTACTGTGTGTTGCAGGTTAAGAAAATTTTGTTGGGTTTGCTTATTTAACAGGGGAGACTCTGCCAAATTTTTGGTAGGAAGTCTCGAGTTAGGAATTAGTGGGCCCGGCATCTGGATGATGTCGGAACAAAGACGGGGTCCGCTTCGGTTTTCGAGAAATTCCGGGACGGGTCCTGTCATCTTCAATAAAACACAATCTGAACAAGTTGATATCCCACTAACCAAAGGGACTAATCAAGTCTTTGAATTGGGATCTAGAGAGTAAAAAAAGGTCGGTGGTTATAGTACGTGTCGGATTTCAAGAAAAAATAAGGACATGGATAAAAAATATGCTAAATTTAAGTTATCTCAAGCACGTCAGTTTAAAAAAAAAAAAAAGAAAAAGTGATGTAGTCACAAAACACTTTGAACTTCAGATATCTCTCAACCTAATTTTTTAGGAATTGGATCCGCTGTCCCCAAATTGTGTGTCCCCTCCCTGTATATGTTCTAAATTTTCGACATCTATCCTCCCACACAACAGAGTGTAACACTTTTAACTTATATTAAAAATAATAAGAATAAACTTACGATTTTTGGGGGTGGATCCGTTGTCCCCAAAATCATAAGCTTATTCTCCGTTTTGAAATACGCAAAGGTTGATTTCGAATAATTTGAGACTAAGGAGGTATGCCGATTGGAACAGAACGACCAAAGTAAAATGTGGGATATTGAATACCTTCTCAGTCATGTCCCCAACTCTTCATGATTTTGGACTATCAAGAGTTGAATATTGAATACCTTCTCAGTCATGTGCGTGAGGCCGAAGCAAATAAGAGAGTTGAATGTGGGACATCCAATCAAGCTCTCACTTCTATCATTTTCATCTCATTAACAATTACTTCAACTCCAAAGTTAAGAGACAAAGAATTTGACTCAAGTATGAAAACCCCAAATGTCTTCCCAAACGGTCTTCTAATTAAGAAAATAAGATACTGGAAGGACCTGTCAAAGTCTTGAACTCTGAAGACTCACAAGTATTATAAAATGAATATATGGCACTATAAATAATAAGACTCGCAAGTATTATAATAAAATACACAAAACAATATTTGATAATATAACCATGATATCTTTTCATTTCTATGAAGTATGCTCTCTAGCTTATTGCCTTCTCTTGTATGTTCAGCTGCTTTCATCATCAAATTACCTTCAATTAGCCTCTGCTAGTTCTACTGATGAGGCAAACGCTCTTCTCAAATGGAAAGCCACCTTTCAAAATCAAACCCAAAACAATCTGTCATCATGGGCTTACCCTCCCAGCAATAATGCCACCAACAATCCTAAAATCCCATGTACTTGGGCTGGTGTTTCATGCAATGCTGCTGGAAGTGTCATCGAGATAAACCTTACCGAGTCTGGTTTACAAGGTACGCTAAATGCATTTTCATTCTTGTCCTTCCCTAATCTTGAATATCTTGACCTCAGCTTCAACAAACTCTTTGATGCCATTCCACCTCAAATTAGTTACCTCGCCAAACTAAACTATCTTGATCTCTCTCAAAATCAGTTTTCTGGGAGAATCCCACCAGAAATCGGTCTCCTGAGAAATCTTACATTTCTCAATCTCTCTAGGAACACATTTTTTGGAGATATTACCCACAAGATAGGCAACTTGAAATCTCTTGTGGAGCTATATTTGTCTAGGAATCAACTAAAAGGTTCAATTCCAAGATCACTAGGTGATCTAACAAGCCTTACCCATCTTTATCTCTCTCGAAATCAACTTTCTGGTTCTATTCCTAAGGAGATAGGGAATTTGAAATATCTTGTGCATTTAAGGTTGGACAATAATCAACTCAATGGTTCAATTCCAAGATCACTAGCTGAGATAACAAGCCTTACACATTTTTTTTTACGTGGCAATCAACTTTCTGGTTCTATTCCTAAGGAGATAGGGAATTTGAAATATCTTTTGCATTTAAGGTTGGGCAATAATCAACTCAATGGTTCAATTCCAAGATCACTAGCTAAGCTAACAAGCCTTACCCATCTTTCTTTACGTTACAATCAACTTTCTGGTTCTATTCCTAAGGAGATAGGGAATTTGAAATATCTTGTGTATTTAAGGTTAGGCAGTAATCAACTCAGTGGTTCAATTCCAAGATCACTAGCTGGTCTAACAAGCCTTACCTATGTTTCTTTAGATCAGAATCAACTTTCTGGTTCTATTCCTAAGGAGATAGGGAATTTGAAATTTCTTGTGCATTTAAGGTTGGGCAATAATACTCTCAATGGTTCAATTCCTAGATCACTAGCTGATCTAACAAGCCTTACCTATCTTTTTCTCCATCTCAATCAACTTTCTGGTTCTATTCCTAAGGAGATAGGAAATTTGAAATCTCTTGCGCAGCTATTTTTGGGTGATAATCAACTCAATTGTTCAATTCCTGTTTCATTTGGTAACCTGAGCAACTTGGAAATCTTATACCTACGGAATAACAGCTTTTCCGGCCCCATCCCCCAAGAGATAGAGAATCTCAAAAAGTTGAGTGTCTTGGTTTTGGATGTAAACCAATTTTCTGGTTATTTGCCCCAAAATATTTGCCAAGGTGGAAAACTGGAAAACTTTACAGCAAGCAACAACCTTTTCACTGGTCCAATCCCAAAAAGCTTGAAAACCTGCATGAGCTTAGCCCGACTTCGTCTTCAACGGAATCAATTGACAAGCAACATATCTGAAGACTTTGGTGTTTATCCGAATCTTAATTTTATAGATGTAAGCTACAATAACATGTACGGTGAAATCTCACGAAATTGGGGACAATGCCCACGGTTGACAACTCTACAAATGGCAGGAAACAACATTACTGGTAGCATACCACTTGAGATAGGCAATGCAACCCAAATTCATGTGTTGGATCTCTCTTCGAATCATTTAGTTGGGGTGATTCCAAAGGAATTCGGGAGATTGGCTTCTTTGGTGAAGTTGATGTTGAATGGAAATCAACTTTCAGGTCGTATACCCTCGGAATTCGGATCCATGACTGATCTTGGACATCTTGACCTATCAACAAACAACTTTAATGAGTCAATTCCGAGCATTCTAGGTGACTTGCTCAAATTATACCATTTGAATTTGAGCAACAACAAATTATCTCAACCAATCCCACTTCACTTGGGGAACTTAGTTCAATTGACCGACCTCGATTTCAGTCACAACTCACTTGAAGGTAGGATACCATCAGAAATGAGTAACATGCAGAGTTTGGTGATGCTCAATCTTTCCCACAACAATCTTTCGGGTTCCATACCATCAACTTTCGAAGAAATGCGCGGTTTGTCGAATGTTGACATATCCTACAATCACTTGGAAGGTCCCCTTCCCAACATTAGCGCATTTCGAGAAGCTCTGTTAGAAGCATTAAAAGGGAACAAAGGATTGTGTGGCATAGTTGGAGGTTTGTCACCATGCAATGCAAGTGGCTCAAAAAAGGATCACAAGTTAATGTTTTCTATTCTGGCAGTAATTGTACTTCTATCTGCTTTCTTTACGACTGTTTTTCTAGTGAAAAGAAAGAAGCATCATCAGGATAAAGCACAAAAAAACATGCATGAAGAAATTTCCTTTTCAGTTTTAAATTTTGATGGAAAGTCAATGTATGAGGAAATCATAAGGGCAACAGAAGATTTTGATCCCACATATTGCATTGGGAAGGGAGGACATGGAAGCGTTTACATAGCAAGTTTGCCATCTGCCAATGTAGTGGCTGTGAAGAAACTCCATCTGTTGCAAAATGATGAGAAGAATCCTCAAAACGGGTTCTTAAATGAAGTAAGGGCACTCACGGAGATACGGCATCGGAACATTGTGAAGCTCTATGGTTTTTGTGCACATAAACGACACTCGTTTTTGGTGTATGAGTATCTTGAAAGAGGTAGCTTGGCCGCAATGTTGAGTAAAGATGAAGAAGCTAAAGAGTTGGGGTGGAGTAAAAGAGCGAATATTGTCAAAGGTTTAGCTAATGCCTTGTCTTACATGCACCACGATTGCTTGCCACCGATTGTACATCGTGACATATCAAGCAACAACATTTTGTTGGATTCTGAATATGAGGCCTGTGTTTCAGACTTTGGTACTTCTAAGTTTTTGAACCCAGACTCAACTAATTGGACTGATGTTGCAGGCACATATGGCTACATGGCACCAGGTAATATTTTCATCTCTGTTATTTGTATTTAAAACTTTTTATGTGTTTGTTTTTACACCAATGTTTCATTTTCATCATTAGAGGGTTAACATAAACACATCTAGCTTTTATTAAATTCCATTTTTCTTACGCTGGTTTTATTAGGTTTCAAAAAGAACTAAATTTTTTGAATTTGTAGTTGATGTTTTTCAATGATTTTTATTGGATTGGAAATTAGAAATTAATCACCCGGCACTCTCCTTTTTATACGAGGTAATCTTTTGAGCACTGAAATCTCAATGTTTTGTACGTGGTGTGTGATTTATGCAGAGCTTGCATATACAATGGAAGTGAATGAGAAGTGCGATGTTTATAGTTTTGGAGTTGTCACACTGGAAATAATTATGGGAAAACATCCAGGAGATTTTTTCTCATCTTTATCAACCGGGGCGTCATCGTCATCCACATCTGCACCTGCCCCTGAAATGCCAATTTTGGATGTTCTGGATCAACGCATCTCCCCACCCACAAAACAAGAAGCGGGGGAAGTGGTCTCTTTGGTGAAGATAGCATTTGCATCCTTGAATCCCAGTCCGCAGTCTCGTCCAACAATGAAAAAAGTTTGCCAGCTCCTCTCGTCAACTCAGACCCTGCATTTGTCAAAGCCATTGCATATGACAACATGTGGTGAATTGCTTGCTCTTGATGGTTTCACTATTTGATCAGGATATTTGCCGCTTTTCTATATTTCACTTCATTTGTGTCTGTCTTGTTCTAATTCTTCCTAGATGTATTGGGAAGGAAGGGCATGGAAGTGTCTACAGAGCAAGTTTAACTTAGGTGCAGCTGCAAAGCCAAATAAACACGCATTAATTCCTCCAAATTATGTTACTTTGTAATTTTAATAAAAGGTTTTTCTTTTGTAATTCGTAACAAGGGTTGTAATTAAGAAATGTTTCATCTCGAATGAGTCGAACCTTAAATAAATAATAAAACTCCATTACCTAGGTAGTGGTGATGAAATTATGTTGGAGACTCACATTTTCCATCAACAATTCATTTGCAAGAAGACCTCATATGTATGATTATTGCCTTTGAGACTAAGCAATGAGGAGATTATACATGCAAATTTCAACTCAAGAACAAAGTGGAAATAGCCATTGACTAATAAATTGGTGCTACTAGACCCAATTGTCATTGACTAAAAATTATAAATAAATAAATATATTTCTTGTAAAGTCCATCATACATTGTTTTTTAATGATCCGAACTGTCTAATTTTTAGATATCCCTTAAAGATCATATTCGCAAAAGATTATTGTTATTTTAATCTTTTCTTGAAGTATCGTGTTTATTTATTTTGTTGCTAGCAATTAGATACCTGAACAATTACTTGAACAAAAAGTAGTAGAGAGAGAAAGGAGCTTACCAAATGATTAAGTTTCAAAAGGGCTTTGGATGATCCTAGCAGAAGTAGTAGAGATAGACCTTGTGTAAGCTTTTATTTCTCCTTTTGTCCCTCATTGCATGCATAGTCCCACAAAGTGCTTTTATCTCAAAATTCTGATAATATGATTATTGCCTTTGAGAATAAGCAATGAGGAGATTATACATGCAAATTTGAACTCATGAACAAAGTGGAAATAGCCATTGACTAATAAATTGGTGCTACTAGACCCAATTGTCATTGACAAAGTCAAATATATATATATATATATATATATTTTTTATAAATAAAAGTACTATATAGTTATATTTACAATATTTTTGGAGGACATTGACCGACATTGGTATTATAATAATTTTTTTAATTAAAAAAATGGGTATTAATAATATTTATAAATTAAAAAAAAGTTAGCCGTGTTAAAATAAGGTTTCAGCCTTAACATGCCAAATACATAAATATCCCTAATTGATTCTAAAGCCTGTTAGCATGATATAAACAATTAATATTATTTATATCTAATACGTATATATAATACGTTTATGAAATACAAATTCTTTTTTATACTATACCATTATTTTGTTGACAGGATCCGCCCCGAATTTCTCGGAACCCGAGACGAATCCTGTAGAATTCTTGACATCAACCCGATGTCAAGCCCACTTATGAAACTATATCCTCTATTCCTAGGTTTTTACTTGAAGCCGGAGGCCATATACTGTGAACTGTTGTATGTTAAAAGCATGCTGCTAGTTGGGATTATTTTATGTTTGTTATGCAAGTTGAACTTTTGTTGGGTTTGTTCATTTTACAGGGGAGACTCTGCCAAAATTTTGGTAGAGAGTTGGTTTTTAGTAAGTGGGCTTGGCATCAGGGTGATGTCGGTAAAAAGACGAGATTCGCTCCGATTTTCAAAAAATTTGGGACAGGTGCTGTCATTTGTCTCTTGCAATTCTGGCATGATCAGTTAATTGATCACACCACTCCAACAACAAAAAATAAAAATTGATCACACCACATTTGCATGATATCTAGTTTAATAGACCTAATCTCTCGGACTACAGGGATCCAAGAGATTTGTGGTCACTTACCGTTGGATGTCAATTCAACGGTTCACTCACTCTTGCACTCATTTTAAGAAACTTTTTTGAACCATTGGATTAATATCCAATGGTGGGTGACCACAATCTCTTGAATTCCTATGGTCCAAGAGATCAGGACTGTCTAATTTAATCTAAGGCACTTTGGCATATATTTAAGTAATTTGTTAGTCAAAGATGGGAATACAAAGTTACCAATCTATTTTCTAGCCTGTTATACCAATCAGTTTCATTCATGGCTTCATGTTGTGAGATAAAAAGCAACAAACCATATGTGGTTTCTGCGTTTCTACTTCTTGGGCTTTTGCCATTAAGCTCCAATGTCTCAAGGTATGTTTTCATTGAAGGAGTTTTAAGAAAAAAAGAAAATTATTAAAGAAGAAAGAGTTCTTAATGTCAAGAAAAACGTTTTGAGTAACATTTAAGACCTGTTTAGGACTACTTCGGTAGAAACCATTTATGCTCCTAAGTGCCTAGAAGGGTTTTAGAAACGTTTTTTTGTTGGTATCACTTTTGACTATTCCAGAAATAGTAGCACACCAGAGCAGTTACTTAGGCTCAAAACGTTTTTATGTGATATAGTTCATATTTGGTTTTGATTGAATTTGAGACAGTTGCAGAGCCAATAGGAGTTTGTTATGGTCGGGTTCGCAAGAACCTGCCACCTGATCCAGAAGTTATAAGTCTCTACCAAGCAAATGGCATAACAAGAATGAGAATTTTTTATCCGAATCCTCCAACTCTGCAAGCTCTATCGTTGGCGTGATTTGTGGATATTGACTTACTTTCCTTACACACCAAGAATTCCTATTATAATTGTAATTGATTTACTTTAATTCCTAATTTCCTACTGTAAATGGATTTAGGAATTTATTATTTACTTGCCCATTCAGGTTTTGTTGTATTATAAATATGACCTCCTACAAGGAGAAGAATACACAGAAAATTCTCACAAACAAATATTCTCTCATAGTTTTCATATTTTAGCATGGTATCAGAGCGGCGATCTTGGGATTGCTGACTCTAGTTTCTAAACCCTAGCCGCCACCATGGGGGAGGATGACTCTTCTAATCCTCATGGCGGTAGCACCACTGCTTCCTCCTCTCCTTCTCAACCAACCATAGCCGAGTTGAGTGCCCAGGTGGCTCAACTAATGCAGATGCAGACTCAGACCTCGAAATTGATCCTAAATCAGGATCCTACCAAGACGACCCCGACCTCGACTCAGACGACGACCCCGACCTCGAATCAGACGACAACCTTGAACCCAGAATCAGACAACGATTCCGACGACAATTACCTATGAAGCTTCCGCTGCACAGATTGGCATAAAGTTGGATGGCACCAACTATGCCCTATGGTCCCAAGTTGTAGAGTTGTATATCTCCGGCAAAGACAAATTGGGATATATTAATGGCGATCTTCCACAACCTCCTTCGACTGCTCCAACGTTTCCTCGCTGGCGCAACGAGAACTCTATTGTGAAGGGATGGCTCATCAATTCTCTGGAGCAGAGCTTGATTGGCAATTTCATTCGATTTTCGACGGCAAAAGCAGTGTGGGATGCAATTGCCACAACTTACTATGATGGCACTGACACCTCTCAGGTTTATGATCTGAAACGACGAGTCTCTCGTATGCGACAAGCTGGTGGCTCCATTGAAACCTATTACAATACTTTCCAAAGCTTATGGAGAGAAATTGATTTTCGTCGTCCAAATATGATGGAGTATGAAAGTGATATCAAGCGCTATAATGATATTCTGCAGGAAGATTGAGTTTACATATTTTTGGATGGCCTTGATGATCGTCTTGATAAGGCCCGAAGTGATGTTCTTCACATGACTCCATTCCCTACTGTTGACCAAGCTTATGCCTATGTTCGCCGTGAAGATGTTCGACAAGCAGTGATGATGGGTTCATCCGATCGAGCCACTGGTGCTGGCTTAGCGGCCAAGAGTGCGCCTCGATCAGGTCCCCCTACTCGTGCCGGACAGCCCCATAATTCGTCTACTGCGGCCCACCTTCAGATCCAGTCATATGCTACTGCTGCTGGTGCGCCACTTCCTAAAACCATCCCACCTTCCCGTCCCAAGGCTCCGACTGATGGAAGTGGTTGCACGCACTATGGCAACCTCAAACATACCCGTGACACTTGTTTTAAGCTAAATGGTTATCCTGATTGGTGGGAGGACCTCTGCGCTCGCAAGCTCAAAGAAACTGCTAGTAATTCCGGCCGTGTTGCTATTGTCTCTACCGAACCCCCATTAGCCTTGTTCCCGCAGATAGATCCTCCTGATAGTCCGCGCTTCCGGATGTCTCAGGTAACTGTGGTTATGCATTTCATACTTCTGATCTACGAGATACTACTGGTTGGATAATTGATTCTGGCGCCACTAATCATATGACCTTTGATCCGAATGATTTTTTGCACACCACTACACCCCGCCGCACAAGTATTGCCAATGCAAATGGAGTTACCTATCTTGTGACAGGGGCCAGCACTGTTGCCCTTTCACCTTCTCTGTCCCTTTCTAATACTCTACTTGTTCCATCTTTGTCCAATAAATTAATGTCTGTAAGTCAGGCCACTGAACAACTAAATTGTTGTGCACTAATTTATCCAATTTTTGTTTACTACAGGATATTCTCACCAAGGAGATCATTGGGCGTGGTACTAAAAGAGGGGGGCTGTACTATGTGGATGACTTCAGTATGGGACGTGCCAATAGTGTAAAGCATCCGTCTGATGACAAGCACCAACAAATTTGGCTCTGGCACCGACGTTTGGGGCATCCATCTTTTGGTTATATGAGACACTTATTGCCCGAATTGTTTTCTGTATTTAAGGACTCATATTTTAAATGTGACACTTGCATTCTAGCCAAGAGTCATAGAGCATCCTATCCTTTAAGTATGAATAAAAGTACTATTCCTTTTGCTTTAATTCATTCTGATGTTTGGGGACCCTCACCTATTTCTACTCATTCCGGTATTCGTTGGTTTGTCACATTCATAGATGATTGTACACGGATGACATGGCTTTATTTGATGAAAAATAAGAATGAAGTGTTTTCCCTGTTCCAATCCTTTCACAAACAGATGGAAACACAGTTCAATGCTCGAATACAGATTCTTCGCTCTGACAACGGTGGAGAATTTGTTAATCATGATTTTCAGACTTACTTCCAGACACATGGCATTATTCATGAGACAACTTGCCCCGAAACACACTACTACAAAAAGTGAAAAAGACGACCAGAAAACAACGACGGTCTAAGTGAAAACCGTCGTGGTTTTTAAAAAGACGACGGTTCTAAAAACACCGTCGTGTAATACCACCTTAGACAACTAAAAATGGAGATTCAAATGGCTGTTCAAAAACAACGACGTACCTAATTAAACAACCGACGCCTATTTGAAACAGATTTCCGCAGTGTAAAATCAAAGCCAACAAAGAACGGCAGAAGTTATGAATCGACCGACGTAGAAAGTAAAGACGACGATTTCAATAAAAGCCGCCGATTTTACTCATAAAATAACACGACGAGGTTTTCGTATAAGACGCCGTATAATTACAAACAAATCCACGGCTTTAAAATACAAAATATCGCCGTATTAAATTAATGTACAACGACGGAAAATATAAATATATCGACGTCATTATCGTATAGTTCTACGACGTTATCTTTAAATCGTACTATAAAATTTAACGTCGTATTTATTCATTTTATACGTCGTACCTTTAATTTAAACCGTCGTCTTAATAAGAATTTTTGTTAACAATTTTTTTCTTTGATTTTCTTATCCTACGTCGGTAGATCTACTTAATGACAAGAATTGAAATAACCACGACGGTTTATATAGAAAACCGCCGACATAACCAGATTTTTCTGAGATCCCAAGGGTTACGAAATCTTACCAGATGGAACTCTGTTCCACATCATAATCTTAACAGATGACACAGATTTGCAATCAGAGAGACAATTTTTTGGAAGTTGATGATGTGTGTGCTTTTGTGTATCTACAAATATTATACCTAACGTCGTTGCAAATTTGCAATCAGAGAGACAATTTTCAACGACGGTTATATTATACCTAACGACGTTTAAAAAACAAATCAACGTCGCTCAACAAATATATTACGTCGTCTTAGTCTTACTTAAGACGACGAAAAACGACGACAGTAATACAAAAACAGTCGTTGTTTTTATATTCTTATTTTTTTTAAATCTGTCATCCAAAAAAGAAAATTTACATATTCCAGAACATTAATTTCCTTCATTTTAAATTTCTTTGATTTTCAGATTTCTTCATTCCAGCACATCTGATCTTCAGATTTCCCTGAGAAGCGAACTTTCCTTCGACAGCGAGTGGAGGCCAGGCTTGCATCTCTTTTGATGGAAAGCAAGGAGTATTCAGAAGCACTAAGTGTCCTATCAGGCTTGATCAAGGAAGTGAGAAGGCTAGTTGACAAGCTTCTTCTTGTGGACATAGATTTGATGCGAGTAAGCTCAATTTCTCTTTGAGAAAGACATCCAAATTATTGTCTTTGAGATGTGAGAGACAGTGTCTCTGAGAGAGGAAGAACTTGGAACCCTAAATGTAAACCGAAAATGAATGAAAGCGACAAATTTATAGAATAAATTTTTAAAACCAACGGCGGTCCTTACAAAAAAACCGCCGTTTAAATTGTAAAATCAACGTCGGTATGACCGACGTATATTACATAAATCCACGTCGGTAAATTAATAAAAACGACGTGTTAAATAATCTACCATGACGCGAGTTATTACTTATGTACTTTAATTTTTGAGTTTACTACGACGGTACCTACAACACTACTGTCGTATTTATTTACCACGTCCGAAGTTAAATGTACCGTCGTATTTTTAATTTATACGTCGTAGTTATATGTAACCGCCGTATTATTTTTTTGAAATGGTTTTATATGTAAGCAACTTTTCGTCTACCTGACTTACACATGCACTGTTTCCAAACCCGATTAAAAATTTCAATCTCCCAGAGAAAACTTTTCGTCTTTTTTCCTTGTCAGAGCACTGTCAGAGTATCTCATCGTCTTCCTCTCGTCTTCTTCGTCGTCTCTGAACTTAAAGATCGATCGTCTTCCTCTTGCTTTCATTGCACGCAAAAGGTAAGCTTTCATTTTCACTATTTTGGTTACTGTTTTGCATGCTCATACGTTTTTTGTTTGAAAAATCTTTTTACCTTTTTTCTGGCCAAAATCATTTTACTTCTTTCCAAGTTTGATAAAATATACAGACAAAGAGGGAAAGTTTCCAACTTTGAAGACAACTACCTCAACTAAATAAGACGACGGTAGCTTCTTATTTACGTGGTTAAATATGTAGACCACGACGGTTCGTCAGTCGTTCTAGCGTCGTCTGAAAATTGACAAAGTTGTTTTTAAAATTATAGTCTTTTTTTTATTTGCTTGTTTAATTGCAGGTTTGATTTCTCTGAACAATGGTTTTTGTTTTTCCCTAATTTGATAAAATATAAAGAAAAAGAAAGTAGGGTTGGTATCTAATATAGACGACAGTATATCTTATTGTTTTACGTCGTGTGAATGTTAATACCACGACGTGGTATTTTAGGGTTTTGGATCTGCAATCAAACATTCACAGAGAAAGAAAGAAGGGTTTTGGATCCTTATATAGACGACGGTATATTACTATTGACGTCGTGTGAACATAAATACCACGACGTTATATAAATAATGGTTTTAAACATTTATTACGTCTGAGATTATTTCATTGCGTCGCTTAAAATCATATCATACGTCGTATTTTATTAATAACCGTCGTTTGTGTTCTTAATCTTTTCCTGAAATATTTTCACTTGCAGTTTTGTCTGTTAAAATGGTTTCTCAACACCAAAGTAAGGATTCTGGCTCCAAGAAAAATGGAGGTAAGGAGCTTGGAATGGTAGCTCCTCAAGACAAGTCTTCGAAGAAGATGAAGTCTTCGAAGAAGATGAAGTTTGCTTCATCATCTGCTGAGACAGAACCAACCAGCCAGACAACAATCTCTGATGATTCAAAGTCTGGTCGAGGTATGAGCACAATGCCTCGTGTTGTGAAGAGAAAACTTCAGAAACTGAGGCCAATTGTTGAGTACAATAAAAGGGGGAAAGGAATTGGCCAAGCACATAGTGAGATGCAGTCCTACATTGGTGTGTTGGCACGCTCCAGAGTTCCACTTGTGGACATGAAATGGTCTCAAATCCCCAAGGATATAAAGGAGCAGATTTGGGAAGCAGTTGACATGGCTTTTGTGGTAGGTCAAGGGGGCAAGAACTCTGTTTTAGCTTCTGCTGCCAAGAAATGGAAGGATTTCAAGTCTACACTAACGAGGCATTATATCCTTCCATACACCAATGACAAGGAGAAATTAAGCCAACCCCCTGAAACATATAAATTCATAGAGAAAGCACAATGGGATGCCTTTGTAGCTTCAAGGTTATCCAAAGATTTTGAGTCTGTGCATTCTCAACATGCACAGATTAGGGAGAAACTCGAGTACAATCATCGATTG
>NW_023010014.1:52297-54398 GCF_902201215.1 Prunus dulcis | reverse complement strand
AGACGGTGAACAGATTTTCATGATGCCTTACAATCCAGGTTAGTCTCCTTAGGATTTTGTTTTTATGATTTTCAATAAATGACAGCGTATAAACTAACCACGTCGGTGTTTTATTTTATTGAGTCGCTTGAAACTACTAACCACGTCGGTAGTTATTTATCGTCGTGATAAATATATAATGTCGTCGATTGCTACTTTATTTCGTCGTGTGAAATATTATAATACGTCGTTTTTTTAAATAACCGTCGTTTTTATATTAATTTTGTGCAGCCGTCATTGGATCTTGCTGATTGTAAGAGCAAAGAAGGAGACCGTCTATTTTCTGGATCCTCTGCCAGGTCATCGCGTGGTCGACGAAGAGGCGAAAAACATCGTGAACAGTGCTATAAAAATATATAATACCCACATAGCCCGAGCAGGACGTAAAAATGTAATTTGAAAAACTCTCTCAGGCACACCAAAGCAACCCAGCAGTGTCGAATGCGGGTATTACGTGATGCGCTTCATGAGGGACATCATCATGGATCCTTCCTTGGGGTTTGAGAATAAGGTAAGAAGAAATTACCTTCATACATTTCACGTCGTTTTTTGTATTATCAACGACGGTCATGTAAAATTACCGTCGTTGAATAGATATACTACGTCGGTTATGAAAAATATCGTCGTCTGTGATTGAATTTCTTTTTATTGATAAACCCTAATAGTCATTGTTTATGCAGTATGCCAAGGAAAACCAGGAAGCTTCATACCCCCAAGAAGCCATTGATGAAGTCCGGAATGAATGGGCAGAGTTTGTTTTCCAAATTATTAAACAGGGCAATTATTGAACACTTGATATTTATGTATAATGTACAAATTTTCTCTATAATATGTAATGTAAAAATTTGTTGAGGTTTTCTTAAATTAAAAAAAAAAAACAAACATACAAATTGCGTAACCGACGTGTAATACTTTTCCAACGACCTAATAAAGTCAAAAACCGTCGTATTTTGTTGTTTCGTTTTAAACAAATACGACGTAAAAGGATAGTTAGACGACGTTCTTTGAACAATTGAGTCGTTTATGGTTTACAACATCTTCAATTTCTTAAGGGTTCAGGGTAGTACTTTGTAACGACAGCGGTTAAGTCGTGGAATATATATTTTACGTCGTATAGTTAAATAGTCATTCTCATTTTAACGACGCCATCATTTTAACGACTTAGTAGTCTATTACAATTTACAACGCCTACAATTTATTAACACCGACGTGTTTGTTGTTGTGATAAGAATATTTTATTATTTTTATATCAAAATATTCAAAATAAATTTAAAATAAATCAGAAAATGAAAAGTCAACTCCTATGAAGTCATTGATATATTTTCTCCACATAAACCTTGAAAAATTCATTTTGAATAACAAAAATTTAAAATGACCATCCAAAAAAAAATTGTTTTGATGAGTCATAAAACACTTCTAGTTTTATGGTTTAGGGTTTAGAGTCTAGGGTTTAGAGATTAGGGTTGTTATTTATTGGGGTTTATTTTTAAAGTATAATTTTGGGTAGTCTAGGGTATATGTTAGACTTTAAAACCATAAACCTTTATAAACTTAATTTTTTAAATTGTATAATTTAGTTTTAAGGGTTTAGGATATTAATTTTAACGACGGTGATTTGGTCGTGGAATACATATTTAACGTCGTTCAATAGAAAATATCCCGACATGGTTTCTACTTTAAATGACCTCATTTTAATATGTTAGTCGTCTATTATAATTTACAACGCCTTCAATTTCTTAACACCGATCCCGGTTTGTTGTTGTGATAAGAATATTTTATTATTTTTATATCAAAATATTCAAAATAAATTTAAAATAAATCAGAAAAAATGCAAAGTCAACTTCTATGAAATCATTGATATATTTTATTCCTTAAACCTTGAAAATTGATTTTGAATAACAAAAGTTTAAAAAGTCATTCCAAAACAAAATTTTTTGATGAGTCATAAAAATCACTTGAGTTTTATGGTTTAGGGTTAGTCTAGGGTTTAGAGATTAGGGTTGTTATTTATTGGGGTTTATTTTTAAAGTATAATTTTTGGGTAGTCTAGGGTATATGTTAG
>NW_023010014.1:0-50809 GCF_902201215.1 Prunus dulcis | reverse complement strand
GGATGATAATGATTTTGGTGATTTTGGTTCCCATCCGTATGAGTTTGCCAATGTGATTGGGGATGGAGATCAACCAGTGTACCCTGGTTGTAGAAAGTACACGAAGTTATCGGCATTAGTGAAGTTGTATAATTTGAAGGCAAAACATGGGATGAGTGATGTCTATTTTACAGAATTATTGATACTTTAAGGCGATTTGCTTCCAGAAGGAAATACAATACCAACCTCTATGTATGAGGCTAAAAAGACTTTGTGTGCATTGGGGCTGAGTTATGAGAAAATGCACGGATGCCCCAATGATTGCATCTTGTATAGGAAGGAGTATGAGGATTCAACTAATTGTCCTACTTGTGGTATCTCAAGGTGGAAGGAAGGCAAAGATTCAATCTTGAAAGAGGGTGTGCCAGCGAAGGTGGTGTGGTATTTTCCTCCAATTCCAAGGTTTAAAAGGATGTTTCAATCACATAAGACAGCTAAGAGTTTGACTTGTTATGCTACTAGAAAATCAGTTGACGGTCATATGTCTCATCCAGCGGATTCCCCGTCTTGGAAACTTGTTGATGATAAATGGCCCGAGTTTGGTAAAGAGCCGATGAACTTGAGATTGGCTCTCTCACCTGATGGATTCAATCTCCACAATTCTTTAAGTAGTAGATACAGTTGTTGGCCAGTTATCTTAGTTACATATAATCTCCCACCATGGCTATGCATGAAACGAAAGTTCATGATGTTGACCTTATTGATTTCCGGTCCTAAACAACCCGAAAATGATATAGACGTCTACTTGGAGCCTTTGATTGATGATTTAAAATCTTTGTGGGTTGGGATTAGAGGAGTATATGATGCACACATAGGAGAATACTTTACACTCAAAGGTGTATTACTGTGAACAATTAATGATTTTTCTGCCTATGGGAACTTATCTGGTTGTGTCATTAAAGGATATAAAGCTTATCCAATCACTCACAGGTTGAAAAATGGCCAGAAAATTTGTTACAACGGGCATAAAAAATGGTTACCAATCAATCATCCATATCGGAGGCAGCGTGCAGCTTTTTATGGGAAACCTGAATATGGCACACCTCCCGGGCCATTAACCGGCGAAAAAGTATTGCAAAAGGTTGAAGGTATTAATTACAAATGGGGCTCAAAAAATGGGGGAAATGTTGGTGAGAATGATGGTGACAGAGTTTGTTGGAAGATGAAATCAAAATTCTTTGATCTCGAGTATTGGAAATACCTTCCTGTGAGGTATGTCCTAGCTGTTATGCACATTGAGAAGAATGTTTGTGATAGTATCATTGGTACATTGCTGGAGATCCCTGGAAAAAATAAAGACAGTATTGCTGCTCAGTTAGATTTATTGAACATGGGGGTCAAAACTGATTTGTAACCCGAGTATGGAGAAAGACGTACTCGTTTGCCTCCTGGGCCTTGGAATTTGTCAAGAGCAGAGAAGAGAGAGGTTTGCAATTCTTTCTATGGTATGAAGGTCCCCGAAGGTTATTCTTCAAATATTAAAAATCTTGTATCTTTACAAGATTCAAGACTTCTTGGCCTTAAATCACATGATTGTCATACCTTAATGCAACAATTGCTCCCTGTGGCAATTCGTTCTGTTTTGGAGAAGCCTGCAAGGTATGCAATACCTCGTTTGTGCTTCTTCTTCAATGCTATATGTGCAAAGACTGTTGATGTTTCCAAGCTAGATAAGTTGGAAGAAGATGTAGTAGTTACTTTGTGTTTGCTTGAGACGTACTTTCCCCCTTCATTCTTTGATATCATGGTTCATCTAGTAGTACATCTTGTCAGAGAAGTTCGTCTATGTGGGCCAGTATATTTTATGTGGATGTATCCATTTGAAAGATATATGAAAGTGCTGAAGGGGTATGTTCAGAATCGTACTCGTCCCGAAGGTTGCATTGCTGAGCGGTATATAGCTGAAGAAGCGTTAGAGTTTTGTACTCAGCATTTATCCGATGTTAGTACAGTTGGAGTGCCTTCAAGCCAAAAGATGGGANTGAGTGCCTTCAAGCCAAAAGATGGGAGTTTCAAAGCCATTATCAGGTTGCACAGTGAGCGTAGTTGATCAGGACCTGTTGAAGCAAGCACATCTATATGTCTTGGAGAATACAGAGGAAGTCCTACCTTATATCGAGTACGTATGAGTTTTATTCTTCAAGTTTCCATTTTAAATTATTTCTTAGGTTTATCTTATATATTTGGGACCGTAATGCTTGAATTTTTCGTGTCATGTAGGCAACATATGATCCACATCAAGATTGCTTATCCAAAATTTAGAAAGAGAACAAAGTGGCTGCAGGATAAGCACAATAGCACTTTCATTCAATGGCTACGCTTCAAGGTATATGTTGTTGAATAACATATTTCTTTTTTAATTTTCTTCTTATTTCTATGTTAGATTGAATTAAGATTTGATTAATTTGCAGGTTCAAAGTGAACTTGAGGAAGACAATCATGGCGTATCAGAAAATTTAAGGTGGCTAGCAGTTGGTCCAAACATGGCAGTGCCATTATATAGGAGCTATCTTATTAAAGGTATTAAATTCAATATCAAGGCACAAGATGATGTGCGGACAACTCAAAATAGTGGAGTTTATTTACTTGCACATACCATGCAAGTTGTTAGTGCCAAGGATAAAAACCCAATTCTCTCAAATATGGGTTTCTATGGTGTCATTCAAGAAATTTGGGACCTTGACTACCAAAAGTTTACAATCCCAGCCTTTAGGTGTGATTGGATAGATAGTTCTGGTCTTGTAGTCGACGAACTTGGATTTACCCTTGTAGATTTGAGTAAAATTGGACATAGGAATGACCAATTTGTTTTGGCTTCTCAAGTCAAACAAATATTTTTTTTTGACGACCCGATGCATCGTGGTTGGTCGGTAGTGTTATCAATGCCTAATAGAGAATATAATGATGTTATTGGTGATGAAGTCTTAGGTGATGTGATAATTGAGTGTGAGCCATTTACTAGAGGGATGCCAAATGTTGACACATTTGATGAACTGGTGGGTGAGTTAGGTGGTCAAAATATTCGAGATGGGTGTGAAGATATATGGATTGAATGATGCTTATGTAATTGGCAGTGTATGACATTAATTTTTTAATATATTGTAATGTGATTTCTTCACTTTCATTATACAGGTTTTGGCCACAAAACAATCAGTGCAAAAAATACTGGATCCAGATTACATCATTATATTTTGCATAAAAAACAACGTCTGTTCAAATAAAACACGACGTTATGGTTAACCATTTATTCAGCATATTTACCGACGCCTTAAAGCAACGTAACAATGAAGAACCACGACGCTATTGTGGAGCAATAATCCAGGATATCACGTCGGGGAAGGATTAAGAACCGCCATGAAATTCAAAATAACACGACTCCAATCCCGTAATACCAACGTCTAAAAAACGAGATAAATTATCTGAACATTAATTTGGAACCGACGTTGTTTAATACGTGCGTCGTAAATAATGACGTTGTTTAGAAGTTCAACGTTGTCTACATTAATAAGTGCATCGTGAGTAATGAATACATATAAATACAACGTCGACTATATAAATGCCACCGACGTTGTTTTTCATTTCAACGTCAACTATATAAATACATACGTCGTAAATAATGACACTGACAACTATTTCCACGTCATCTTTTTTAGAAAAATCAAAGTGGAAAATTTATTTCACGACGGTTGTTTGTAAATAAGAGACGTAGTAGATTTCAATAACGTCGTCTTCTCATGTATTTAAAGACGCCATATTTTTTCTTGTCGTGAAAATTATATTTAACGGCGTAGTGTTTTAGTTGTCGTCGTTGTATGTCTATCTTGCGGCCTTGTTCTTTTAATATGTGTCATATTTTTCCTTTTTAACGACGGTGATTTGTTTGAGTTGGTCGCCTATTCTCATCCTCGACTATTTTTTAAAACTTTAGCAGACTAAACACGTCTGTTTTTATTTGTTTTCGACGTTGTTTTATTTAACAACGCCTAATATTTATCGTCGTTGTTTGTTTCTGAAAATAGGACGTATAAATTTTGTAATACGACTCTCATATATTTGTAACCGACGTTGTTTCGTTGTTCAACGCCTACTCTATAAATACATACGTCGTAAATAATGACACTGACAACTATTTCCACGTCATCTTTTATAGAAAAATCTAAGTGGAAAATTTATTTTACGACGGCTGTTTCTATATAGGCGACGTAGTAGGAATCAATAACGTCGTCTTCTAATGTATTTAAAGACGTCATATTTTTTATTGTCGTGAAAATGATATTTAACGGCGCCTTATTTTAATTTTCGTCGTTGTATGTCTATCTTGCGGCCTTGTTCTGTTATTATGTGTCATATTTTTCCTTTTTAACGACGGTTTTTTTAGAGAGTTGGTCGTCTATTCTCATCCACGACTGATTTTTTAGATCTTTTTGTAGTACAAAGACGTCGTTTTGTATTTGTTGATGACGTTGTATATTTTACCAACGACGGTGATTTAGCGTCGTGGTTTATGAGGGAAAAGATGACGGTGGATTCCACGACCATTGAAAAACCGAATACACGACGGTGATTTACCGTCGTCTTTTTGCTTTTATGTAGTAGTGTTGGCCTAACACTCACTACATGGGTTGATTAGAAAGCTAATGGAGTTAGAAGGAAAAAAAGAAAAAAGAAAAAGGGCTAACGTCAAAAGACCCCTTGAAGGTTTGGGGTCATTCTCAATATGGGCCCACGAGTTTTAATTTCATCAATTTACACCTGATGGTTTTCAAATCTGACCAATTTAAGCCTTTCGTTAAGTTTACCGTTTGGTCAGACGTTAATTAATGACGTGTCCATTGTGGGATCCACCAATTCCTTAAAAAAAATATATATATAAAAAAAATATAATAAAATAACATTTGAAAAAAGCTTATAAAAAAACCCTCCCTTTCTTCATCCCTCTCTCTCCGCCCCTTTCTCCTCCCATCTCTCCCAGCCGCCTCACACCTCCTACATGTCCAGCCAACCACCCGCACATCCTCTCTGACTTGAGGTCGGAGAAAGCGACAAGAACAATGAGGCAGCCCAGATTGCCCTGTCGGTGTAAATGAGTGAGGCTGGGAAGAAAGAAAGCGGCCATTATCATTAGTACAGGACATTGAGAGTAGAGAGAGTAGCCATGAGGTCTCAGATCAGTCGAATCAGAGAGTTGTTAATTAATTAATTAGTTTTGTTGATTTAATTAATTACTCTTTTTGGGTGCTTAGTTCATGTTTGTGGCTTTTTGATCATGTGTGGGTTTTTTTTTTTCAATTTTTTTTTCTTCAAGGGAGCTGTATATTAATTTGAGATGAAATGGAAGAATTCCCTCTGCTCCTTATAACTTTGCCTTTTTCTTTTTATTATCAACTGCTATGCACTTTAAATTCAGTATTTTTATTGGTTTTGAAGCACCCACAAATTTCTTAAACAATGCAAGACCACAAATTAAAATTGGGAATAACACTGGCTTTTGGGGTTAATGAACTAAATGGTCCCCCAACTATTGCTACATTTTCATTTTGGTCCATCAACTAAAATTTTCATTTCAAACGTCCTTAAACTTTTTGTTTTGTACCAAGATGGCCCATCCGTGATAGATTCCGCCACTTCTGATCATGCAATAACCACATGACTGAGTTTTGAAGGGTATATGCAACTTTTTGAGAAGCTTTATTGAAGGGTATGATTGAAATGGTACCTCAACTATTACTCCGGTATCCACCAACTAAAATTTTCATTTCAACCGTCCTTCCACTTTTTTTTTTTGGTATCAAGATGGTCCTACCCTCAAAGTCCGTCAATTTTATTGTTATTTATTTTTGTATTTATCTTATTTTAAATTTTTTAATTAATTTAACAATTGAGAAAAAATATATTACTTTTTAAGTCCATGTCATTAAAAAAAAAAGCTATGTTGGTGGTGAGATTCAATTTTTTCAATTTTAAAATTAGGTACAAGTTCCTATAATAGTTTCCTTTAATTTTTTTAATTATTGTTTACTTTTTTAAAAAATTTTATTTTATTTTTATATTTATGTGATTTTAATTAATTTAAACAATAGAGAATTTTTTATTATTAATTGTTAGGTCAGTCTCACGAAAAAAAAGCCACGCGGCTAGTGAGATTCAATTTTTTAAAATTTTCTAAGTTTTATAATAGTTTCCTTTAATTTTTAATTATATATTACTATTTTAATTCATAGAGACATTTTTACTTCTCAATTTAACAATAAAATTGACAGACTTTAATAGTAGGACCATCTTGATACCAAAAAAAAAAAAGAGTTGAAGGACGGTTCAAATGAAAATTTTAGTTGGTGGAGCAATAGTTGGGGGACCATTGGGATCAATAATCCTTTTAGAGGAGGATACTCACCCAAAAATACGGTTTTGTCCCTTGATTTCACAGATAATACACAGACTTTGACGTATGGACAATTTTGGTACAAAATAAAAAGTTTGAGGACGTTTGAAATGAAAATTTTATTTGGTGGACCAAAATGATACTGGAGCAATAGTTGGAGGACCATTTAGGTCATTAATCCTTGTTTTTGTTTTTGGTGTTGGTTAATTGTGTTGAGGCTGGTTTTTGACAAACCCATAAACCAATTTTGAGAATTAAAGACTAAAAAAAAAACATAAAAATATGAAGATGTATGTGTGTGGAATTTGGTATTAGGTGCAAATGAGTAGTAGATGGCGACGCTCTTTGGAGAGGAGGTGCGGGTGACTAGATTCGTTGGAGGGGGAGGGGGATGGGGTGGGGGAGCTGGGAGGAGAAGGGAACGAAGAGAGAGAGAGAGGGATGAAGAAATGGAGGTTTTTTTTTTATAAGCTTTTTTTAAATGTTATTTTATTATATTATATAATTGGTTTATTAATTTTTTAAGGAATTGGTGGTTTCCACAGTGCACACATCATCACTTAACGTTTGCCCAAACGGTTAACTTAACGAAAGGCTTAAATTGGTCAGATTAAAAATCATCGAGTGTAAATTGATGAAATTGAAACTCGAGGGCCCATATTAAGAATGACACCAAATCTTTAGTGTGACTTTGACGTTAGCCCAAAAAAAAATTTGTGTAAAAAAAGAAAAGAAAAAGAAAATTCAAGACAATATCAAGATGAAGTTATGTGCTAAAGCACAAGACGTTATAATTGTATGGAAAACTCTACTTAGTCCTTAGACTTCGTTTGTTCATCCATATCTTTTTCTAGTTTCACCCATCACCCTAAGCCCATTAGAACCTTAATGAAAGTCCTACTTGATCCAAGGAGAAGTGTGGTTCCTCGTGTGGAGAATAGGTGAGGAAGGACTATGGTCGGATGGTTTAAATGTTTTCAAGTATGCGATATCTTTCTATGAGATCTTTTATTCATGTCTTGTTCTTTTATTTCAATTATGTGAGTACATCCTATTGCTTTGATTCCTCTCACATATTTATGAGTGACAATAACTAGTCAAATTTCAAATGCTTTTATTGGAGTGAACATCCTTGATGAGATTTGAAGTTGAAGCTTGTTCTTATTTGGTTATTTAACTTGTGTGAAGCTTAAGTCGTGGGTTTTATTAATGTTGGCTATTTAACACACTACACTCCAAGTTGTTCAATTAAAGTTTGGTTAACCCTTCGATAATGTCTTGAATTATCGTTGCTTATTTCTTGGAAGTTAGCTAATGGGTGGTGATTATCTCTGAGATCAATATTGGGAAGTTAGTCGATCGCTTGTTTGTGTTGAGTCTTTGTTCTTTTGTTTTTATTTTCATTTTGTTTTGCTCGAGGACTAGCAAAATCTAAGTTGTGGGTATTTGATAAGTCCATAAATTTACACATTTATGTACTCTTTATACTTAGTTTTTGTAGGAGAATTAGATTTTAAAAGGACTTATTACTTTATTTTCTCAATTTTTAGTTTTCCGGAGCAAGTAATTGGTTTTCAACGGAAATACAAATTTTGGGTGGAGTTTTTATACAAGACTAGTTGGAAATGAAAGCTAAGATCTTGAAGATGATTGTGGAATTTTTCTAGAATTTTCGGAGCAGCTAATGAGGGCAGTCTTTGAAATTAAGTCAACATAAGGTTGAATCCATTCAAAACTATGCTTCTGTGGAAGAATGATTATTTGAAGACTTTTTTGATTTTTTTTCTCAGGGAGTGCGATATATGGATAGAAATGTAAGACAAAGACCTACTATTTACATATTTTTCCTGAGTTTTCTTGGAGGAGGAATGACCTCAAACGTGCATGCAAAGTAACTGACGTGTTATCCCAGTCAAAGTAGGAAGATGAGTCAATTACTTACCCATTTTGGATTTATGTTTTAATTAGGTTTTTCTTTATTTTTGGGCTACTTTAAAGCCTAGATAGGGTAGGAATACATGTGTGGTGTTTTATTAAAGGATGAGAAACAACTCCTTTGGAGTTATGCAAAGACTTGGAGATATTGGAGACGCGGGAAGAGTACCACAATTGGCTAAGTTTTATTTTTTCTTCCTTATGTTTTTGCTTATGTCGAATTCTATGATTATGTATAACTGATTTTCTGTTGCTAGGGCATGATGTAGCCCTAGTATGATAATCTAGTTTTCTTATTTTACGTATCTATTGATTTTGGTTTGATGTTGGATTCTTAATCACTGTGCTTAATAACTTGGTTGATTATCTTGATGCTTGATCACCATCTAGACTTTTAATTGAGTTAATCGGATGCAAATTAGACTAAATACCATACTTAATTTGAGTCTTGCTTCTTGTGATTAGGACTTTTAATTCGTCTAGGGTAAATACCATACTCCTAGGGTTTACATGCTTGTTGGAGGTTTTCACTAATCTTAATGAGTTTCTATATGTATTCATATTTGGCTTAAATACCATAGGCGAATTGCATGTAGGAATATACGAGTTAGCCTAAATACTATAGGTTATTCATGAAATAGGAAAACTAAGCAGTGACATCAAATGGTTAGTTAATAGAGGTGAATAAGAGGCTAGATCGGATTACTAGTGGTGAATTCATTGTCCTTGTGCTTTTGTCAATTTGAATTTCTCATCTTTGTGTTTCGTGACTTTCTACTTGTTTTATTTTTTAATTTCGTTGTTAATTAAATCATCATTTCAAAAACCCCTTTTGTGTTTACGTGAGTATGCTACGTGTTTAATTTCTTTTTATATAATTATAGTAGTTAAAGTATTTTGTGAAGTAAATTAGGTTAGACTAATTGGAAGTTGAACTCAATCCTTGTAGAAATGACCTCATATTTGCCATACTAAATTACAATTGACCTTGTGCACTTGCGAGTATAATTTGTGTTTAGACTAATCTTTGTAATCTCCATTTTGCAGGTTGTCTAAAATTCACAACTGCTACATTTTCTAATTTCCGAAGAATACCCCTACTAATTGACTATAAGATGTTAGAACAAAGAATTATAATATAGTAGACCGAGGGGTTTACCTCAGTGGTGAGGTCCCTTTCCCTTCCCCCTTGGTCACCATTCGAGTCCCAGGAAAAATGCCTCCCTCCCCAATACAATGTATCTATCGTTAATTCTAAAAAGAAATATAAAAAAGTATTATAATATATTAAGGTAGTAAAACACAACAACTTAAAATAAATTGGTGTCGGGGTCTTTTTCCGTTCGAAGGCTTGTTCGGGCTTGTTGATTATTGGACCGCCATAGAGTGGTGAATCAAGCCTTCATTGCCTCTTTTTCTTAGTTAGCGAGAACTAGGCCCAAATCATCCCGGAGGAGAAGCAAATCATAGGGGAGTACTCTGCTATTCTTCCAGCGACTGTGTGTTTTGTGTTGACATTTCAGCAGCTCTGAAAATGAGTAAAGATGATTTGCCGATGTTGAATAGAGATTGTATGAACTTGGCATAAGAGCTTGGAGTGTGGGAGCTAAAGACCCACAAGTTTAGCAAAAGAGAATTAATGCATGTGCTTGGATTGATGTTGGATATGCTTGAGTTTGGGTGTTGAGAACTTGTTGTCTGAAGCTCTAGTTATGGTGGTTTAAGAGTTTCAAGAGAAGAAGAATGGAAGGAAAAGCTTTAGGCTTGAAGGCTATGGTTTTTATAGCTTGGCAGAGTATGAGGAGTAAGGAAAGGCTTGGAGTTATGTTTGGTGAGGTTTTATAGAGAAGATGATGGATTTCAAGGATGAGAAAGTATGAGACATGGTTGTGATGGCTGCTGAGAGCTTGCAACAGCCAAGAGAACGAGTCAATGGGATGCTTGCAGCAGCCAAAGGATAGAGGATGAGGGCTGAGGAATAACTGTTATGGTTGCTGGAATGCTTGCAGCAACCGAAGGAAGGTGCTCTGATGGTTGCTGGGGTGCTTACAGCCACTCAGAGAAGTGGGTCCTCATGGTTACTGAGAGGCTTATAGCAACTTAGAGAAGTTGGTTTTTTCATAGGCAATGCCTACCAATTTACAGAAGGTGAAGGCTCTCTTTGGTTTCCAATAGGTAAAAGGAAGTGTTGGAACAATCCTATTTTCAAAGGGTAAAAGGGAGCATTAAGACATTATTATTTCCAGAAGGTAAAGTTAGACATTGGAAAATGACTATTTCCTATGGGTAAAAGCAAGTCTCGGAATTGGCTTGTTTACAGCAGGTAATAGAGAGTGCTTGAAGAATATCTCATTTGCTCACCACATTGGAGAACTCCAAGTAATAGGGAGTGCTCCCAAGTAACTAGCCCAAAGTCTCCATTATCCAAGAGCTTTCATGGGCCTTGTGGACCTCGTAACCTTCCATGCTACAACCCCTCGTGCAAGCACCGTGAACCACATGACTTAGGTTCTTGTGAGCTTGGTAGGTGATTGTCATAAGAAAAATGTATTAGCCGCATGTGCTTGGAATGTTTGGGCATGTGTTGCTGTGGCTTGGGCCTCTTGTGATCAAGCTTAGGCATGTGTTGCTGTGGCTTGGGCCTCTTGTGATCAAGCTTAGAGATATCATATGTAAATGAATAGGTTTGGCATGGCTTGGATACTCTTACAATTTGTATAAAAACATGCATATATATATATATATCCTGATATTAAATCCTAAAATATAATTGAAATTAGCACATAATCAACTTATCCCTTTATTTTGAACGTCATATTGAACTTTAAATTCTTTTGGGCTTCTCGTGACTTTTTGAACATCAACAATTGGCAATGGCTAGAGATTCATTTTAAAATCTTAATATCTTATGGCACAAGTTTTCCACACCATGGGCGCTGGGTAAGTCCCATTAGCCATGCCACAATTTGCTTACGATAAGTCTCTTTAGGCTTGGAATCAAACAACAGATTGATTTATTGTGAGCGTGCTTCTATGAACACTGCAAAAGAATCTGACATATCATATGAATTATGTATAACTTGAGTGCCACGAAATTTAGCCCTAACTAAGCCACAGTGACTTGAGTGGGGATTGCAGTAACCATGGTCCAAGTACCAAATCGGCTTTGGACTTGAGAGAGTGGAGGAGGTTGTGACATCACAGTCCTACGACCGTTTCTTCCAAAGGGAACCACCCACAACAGTATGCCAGGGATGAATGAACGTAACTGATGAAAACATATTAAATTATACCGTTACTTTTTCTACAACCATGCAATTGTTCATGTCAGGTGCAGTTTCAACTCCTGCCATGAAGAAAACTTCAATGGCTCTTTCACTGTTTATGAGGGTTTGTTGACGACTCGATCTGGATATTAATTGATTACAGGAGTTACCCTACACGTACGCCCACTCACACGTGCATCTTGACAAATAACCCATCCATCCATGGAGTGGAGATGTATTTTTTTTTTCTTTCTTGATTTCTCTTCTCATTAGTTTCTATTCATATCTTATAATTCCTCAACCCTGTAATTTTTGTTTCCTCCTCCACATCTTTTAATTTTATTGTATTTTGTACTAGCTATAGTTCTATATGTACTTCAAAACAACCATATTTTGTAAAGGTATATGTAATTTTGAAGCTCTACATATATGTGTTTGTGTGGTTGAGAGTGTTTGTCTCACGTTCAAAATTTAAGGGATTTAGCGTGACTTTATAAGGAGTTGGGCTACTCCCCCCATTGCCAATTGGTTTTGGGGTGGAACCTCAACTTTCTTCACTTGCAAGCAACCATATGTGTCTAGTATCTTCTCCTCAAAGAGTTGATCCTCGATTGATACTGATAAATTAATAGAAAACTATTTATTTGTAGATATTACTAGAAACAATAAGTGGTTAAATTTGTGAGGGTTTTTTTGTTGAGATCTGCAATGGGCTTATTAGACTGTTGCAGGTCCTGAAGTTGAATATGTGTTGCAGATTTTGATGTACAACGGGTACTGGAATGATTTTGCTTGATTTAGCTGTGTTGGAAGTGCTTTTCCTGAAGTTGAATATGCGCTGCATGTAGTGGAATAGTGTTGGAGAAGATGCTATATGTGGTCTATGGTGAAGAGCAGCTACGTACAAGCTTGGCATGAGAGCTTGTTTCAATGAATCGATATGAAGCTTGGCTTGAGAGGTTCATGGTGTGGGAGCTAAGTCTCCATATAAGTTTAGCAAGAGAGAGTGCTTTCGCAGCTTTAATTAGAACAGGCTGCTGGAGGTAAGATGCAGGGGTTAAGGCTTGGATCTTGGGATGGTTTGGGATGATTTTCTGAGTGATGTTCAGAGTTTGGAGTGGTGTTATGAAAGAAGAGGAGCATGGTTAAGGCTTGGGTTTTGTGTGTTTACGGCAGGTGGAGGGTAAGCTTGCCTCCTCTGCCATTCTCTGCTTCTTCTGGGTGCCTTACAAATGGGTGAAGGGTCTATTTATATGCAAAGCCTTTGCTCTGTTTATGCATCCGTGAGTGTATAGTGCACAATAGTTGGTTTCTCCGTGAGTGCGCTGTAATTGATTGTGTGTACAGTAATGAATAGTAATGGGTACGTGACCGTACAATGATGACTGTGTGCACAGTAATGAACAGTAATGGGTAGTTGTGGTTTAATGCTGGAGGAAGAGTCTGGGAGTTCTCTCTCTGCTTGCCTGTGTAATTAGGCTCAGGAAAGTGGGCATGAGTTTTGGTACTCCCAAGTAGCCCCAAAACTTCCACTGTTTGATCCTTCAATGAGCCTTATGGATACTTGTAACTATCCACACCATAACCCGCTCAGCAAGCCCTAAGCATATGTGTGGCTTGAGTCCTCTTAAGCTTGCCGATGGTTTAGGAAAGGAAACTGAATTATTTGTTTGGCATGGCATGTACACTATTTCTATATTTATTTAATGAATTAATTACCTAAATACAATTTGGATTAGCATGGCAACTATTGTATGTTATATTGGGCTTTAAATGTCATTGGATTTCTCGTAACTTTTTGGTCCTTAACATTATCAAACAAAATTAATTAATTAAATGTGCTCAATTGACTAATAGGGGCAAAAAATTTAGCAACATAGGACAAGACATGATTTTAATATTTTTTATTTTATTTATGATGTCGGTCATCGGGATGTCTGGTCAAGACAACATACGACAATACATGTTTTTTTTTCATTTTTTCATTAAGTTTAATTTGTTTTTTGGCATGAAAGATCGGGATCTTTGGTCCCAACAACATATGACAATACATGTGTGTTTTTTTCTCCGAGGGAAGGTTAGCGGAATGTCAACTCCCAACAACATACGATAAGACTTGTTTTTCGACGTCCTTTCTCTCTTTTTGTCTCGAAGGTTACTCAATGTCTTCTCACTAATGCTTATTCTTATTCTGCACATATGTCAAAGAAGGCAATCACAAAAAAATTTCCTTGCAAGTAAAAATATTTGATCACTTAAATTCAACGCTTAATTGTTGAAATAATCCCTGAATTATACCTGAGTTACTGCATAATTTGAAATCGTTTCGGGCCTTTAGTATCAATGGTGAAAGCAACATTATTATTTGCACAATTCAAATGAACCATTAGACAAGGAGCCATTGGCCACTTAACTTTTATTGAATTCAAATAAAATCCTACAGAAGAAAAAAAATTACAAAATTAAAAAAACGTGGCTAAAAGTTTTAGGCGACGAAAATTGAAGTTCGTTGCCAAAACCTTTAAGCAACCAAATATTTTCGTTGCCTAACTTTAGTTGGTTGTCTATGAAAGGTTCCCTCTAAAGCACCAAATGTTGGTGCGTACTTAAAAGGGATTAGGCAACCAAAGCTATTTGTTCATCGCCTATAGACTCTGACGACTAATGAATTTCGTCGCTAAAATCTGCACTTCACGTTTTTTGCTTTTTCTTAAAAAAAAAAAAATTTGTCATAGGAAAAAGTTTTCTTACAAACAATAAATAAACATATTTTAACTTCAGGAAACAATAGATTTAGGTAAACTAAGCCAATAGAAATGACATAAAAGTTTTCACATTCAAAGGTACATGAGCATAGTAGTCATTTAAGTACACATAAAAGGTAGTACTCTATATCCAAAAAAAAAAAAAGCATAAATGAATAAAGAACTCTCCACATTATTATTGCCCTTTGTAACCCCAAGTTTTGCATTCATTATTTCTTCACTTCTTTTATTGCTATATATGCAGATGAGCAGAAGTACAAACAAGCCCAATTTAAAATTTCCAACTTACATGCATATACCATCAAGAGAAGACACTTAAACTCAAAGCAGACTAATTTCCTTATAAAAATGGAGTTCATATAAGTTAATGCACTTAAACTTAAACTGAAGAAAGAAAACTTACTCTTGCGTATCTTTGCCCTGCTCTTAGTGATCTCAGACTTACTATTTTGGGAGGCAAAAAACAGGAAAGTTATAACCGTAAGGATAGAAAGAGCAGTGAAAGTTTTGGTGCCTAATCATATTCCTTTTGCCAGTCCGATGTTGCAATTCATATTCCTTTCCATTGATGGTACTACAATATGCATCTCCTGTGCCATCATCATTGACTAGAAACTCTAAGCATACAGAAAATCAGGGGATAAAACAAACAAGAAGTACATCAAAAAAAGAAAAAGAGAAAGAACTCACTACAGAATTCTACTGCAAAAGGTATGTTGAAATATAAGTAGTGAGCTGATAGAAAATGAAATTAAGCCTGTTTAGCTAATGGAGTATTCACTTAGTCACTAAAGATGACAAGTGTTAGGCTTTAGTAATGAAACGCTGTACAAGCCACGTGTAATGATCTTAGAGAGAAGTTTTAGATAAAGGGCTGTGATACAAAATGATGTAATAGTATCCAGCTGTTCTCTCTAACGATAATATAGCTCACGCAGACTCGGAGGTGAGGACTCCAATTTTCTCCGATGAGAACTACGAGTTTTGGAGGATTAAGATGGTAACGATCTTCAAATCTCTTGGGCTATGGATGGTAGAAAAGGGGATCCCAACCCCTAATTCAAAAAAGAAGAACGCTGAAGAGTCATCGGAAGAAGAAGTTGATGCAGAGATGATCGCTGTGCTCATGAAGGACGCGAAGGCTCTAGGCATTATACAAAACAAAGTTTCTGACTAGATCTTTCCTCGAATTGCCAACGCCAACTCAGCCAAAATGGCGTGGAATCTGCTCTATAATGAATACCATAGTGGTGACCAGGTCAGTTCAGTAAAACTCCAGAATCTCAGACGAGAATTTGAATACATGAGAATGCGTGAGAATGAACCCCTAACTGCATATCTCACTCGTTTGAATGAATTGATAAATCAAATGAAAACATTTGGAGAAGTGCTATCTAATGAGAGGCTGGATCAGAAAGTGTTAATCAGTCTTAGTAAAGTGTATGACCCTATCTGCTTGGTGATTGAAAATACAAAGAGCTTGGAGACTATTGAATTGCAGGAGGTCATTGCAATATTGAAGAGCCAAGACCAAATGTTTTGAGATGCAAAATGTGGACTCAGCTAAGAAAGCATTTGCCTCTTTCTCAATAAATACAAAGAATCAGAACAAGAACAATACTCAAACTGGTCCTGCTAAAGTCTCAGAAACATTGGCAGTCTAAAAACAAGCCATGGGATTCTAGACCTAAGCCACAATAGACAGGTGCTACACAAAACTCAAATGGGTCATAATTCATGCATCAAGAAGGAGTGAAACCTCAATGCAAAGTATGCTCTAAGTTCCATTTTGGAGAATGTAGATATAAGGGACAACCTAAGTGCGACAACTGTGAAAGATTTGGCATTTGGCTAGGGAGTGCACTGCAAACAAAGGTATGCAGAAAGCCAATAATGCAAGCCAAATGGAAGTAGGAGGAAACTTGTTCTTTGCAAATTGTGCAATTTCAAAAAAGAGTGCAAATGAAGAATGGTATGTGGATAGTGGTTGCAGCAACCATATGACTGGGAACAATAAGCTGCTAATCGATATAAACATAGATGTGACAGGCAAGGTGCAAATGCCAACAGGAGAACTTGTAAGCATAACTGGTATGGGTACTTTGGTACTTAACACAAGCACTGGTACAAAGTATATTAGGGAAGTCATGTATTTACCTGGTTTGAAAGAAAATCTGTTGAGTGTGGGTCAAATGGATGAACATGGTTATTATTTGGTGTTTGGAAGTAGCATGTGTAGTATTTTTTATGATTATTCACTGGAGAATCTTATCATGAAGATGGAAATGAGAAAGAATAGGTGCTATCCATTGTCACTATCTACAAATGACTTTATTGCACTAAGAGCTGGTGTGTCTCACTCTACCTGGATTTGGCACAAAAGAATGGGACATTTACATTTGAAAGGGCTAAATCAGCTTAAGGAAAAGCAGATGGTGCATGGTGTACCACATTATTGGAAGATGTAAGTGGAGTCTGTGAAGGTTGTCAATTTGGGAAACAACATAGAAAATGGTTTCCAAAAAACCAAGCATGGAGGGCAAGTACTCCTCTTGAGTTAATACACATGGACTTGTGTGGGCCTATGCAAAACGAGTCTCTTGCAGGTAGCAAATACTTCATGCTTCTCATAGATGACTGCACAAGAATGATTTGGGTCCTTATATAAAAGTCTGATACACTAAACTGTTTTAGAAAGTTTAAGTCTATTGTAGATCTGCAGAGTGGTTTTAAAGTGAAATGTGTAAAGAAGTGATAAAAGAGGAGAGTTCACATCCAGTGAATTCGATAAGCTGTGTGAAGAGGCAGGTATTCAAAGGCAGTTTTCTATGGCATATACTCCACAACAGAATGGAGTGGTAGAAAGGAAGAATAGGACAGTGGTAGAAATGGCAAAGGCTATGCTATATGAGAAGGAGCTAACCTACTATCTGTGGGCAGAAGTTGTACACACTGCCGTGTACATATTGAATAGATGTCCTACCAAGGCACTCAGAAACAAAACTCCTTTTGAAGCTTATAGTACAAGGAAACCAGGTGTTGCTCATTTAAAAGTGTTTGGCAGCATCTGCTTTGTACATAAACCAGCTGAAGGGAGACAGAAATTGGACGCCAAGAGCACAAAGGGAGTGTTTGTTGGTTATGCTACTTGTGAAAAGGGTTATAGAGTTTTTGACCCTATCACTAGGAAGCTCTTATTGTCAAGAGATGTTGTATTTGATGAAGGAGCAACCTGGAATTGGAAGGAAGTGGCTGAGAATCAAGTGCAAGTGATGAACTATGAAGAGCAGCTTAGGAATTTTGAAGCAACACCATTTGAAACATCTGTAGGAAATCAGAATCGTGGTTTCATGTCAGGAGAAAGTGTTTCACAAGGAGAATCAAATAAAATAGGCAGCAGAGTAGAAGACACTCAAAGTTTTGATCATACTCCATTGAAGTGGAGAAAGCTGGATGATATTTTAGCACAATGCAATCTGTGCATTATGGAGCCTGAGAAGTTTGATGAAGCTGTAAAGGATGAGTCATGGATAAAGGCAATGAAAGATGAGTTGTCAATGATAGAGAAGAATGCTACATGGGAGCTCGTTGACAAACCTACAGAAAAACCAGTTATTGGAGTTAAATGGGTGTTTAAAACCAAGTTAAATCTGGACGGTTCAGTGCAGAAGAATAAGGCAAGGTTAGTGGCTAAAGGATACTCTCAGAAACCAGGGGTAGACTACAATGAAACATTTGCACTAGTGGCTAGATTAGACACAATGCGAACTCTAATTGCACTAGCAGCACAGAAGAGTTGGAAGCTGTACCAATTAGATGTTAAGTCAGCTTTTCTAAATGGTATCTTAGAAGAAGAAGTGTATGTAGATCAGCCGGAGGGATTTGTGGTGAAAGGGAGTGAAAGCAAGGTTTACAAGCTGTACAAAGCTCTATATGGCTTGAAACAGGCGCCAAGAGCTTGGTATAGTGAAATTGATGGTTATTTATCTGAGTGTGGTTTCACAAAGAGTCAAAGTGAGGCTACTCTTTATGTCAAGACTAGAGGTGAAGTAAGCATCTTGATAGTGTCTATCTATGTAGATGACATAGTCTACACTGGAAATAACCAAGCAATGTTGGAAGAATTCAAGCAAGATATGATGGAAAAATATGAGATGACAAATTTGGGACTCTTGCACCATTTCTTGGGGATGGGAGTAATTCAAACACCAACAAGCATCTTCCTTCATCAAAGAAAGTATGCATCAACCCTGTTAAGCAGATTTGGCCTGAGTGACTGTAGACCTGTGGCTATCCCTCTTGTTCCAACTAAAAAAATTAAGTGAGGATGATGGAAGTGGTTCCACAAATGAGGACCAATATAGAAAGATCGTTGGAAGTCTGCTGTGTCTCACAGCTACAAGACTTGATATTATGTTTGCAACTAGCTTGCTTGCAAGGTTTATGCACTGCCCCACCACCAAACATCTTGGAACAGCAAAACGAGTTCTTAGATATGTGAAAGGAACACTTGACTATGGTCTGGAGTATGTGAAGGGAAAAGAGGCAGTTCTAATTTGCTATTGTGACAGTGATTGGAGTGGCTCAGTGGATGATAGCAAGAGCACTTCTGGATATGCATTTTCTTTTGGAAGTGGAGTGCTAGCTTGAGCTTCAGTCAAACAGAACTGCATTGCACTCTCTACTGTAGAGGCATAATACATTAGTGCCTCTGAAGCAACAACACAAGCTATTTGGTTGAGATTTGTATTGGAAGATTTCGGAGAATTTCAAACAAAGGCCACACCACTACATTGTGATAACATCTTAGCTATTGCCATTACAAAGAACCCTGTGTTCCACTAGAAAACCAAGCATATTGATTGGAGGTATCATTTTATTAAAGATGCTTTGCAAGAAGGAATTGTGGATTTGATCTACTGTCCTACGAATGGGCAGCTAGCAGACATTTTTACAAAGGCTTTAGCCAAAGATCGTTTCTACTATCTTAGAGAGAAGCTTAGTGTGAAATCAGCTCACAACTTAAAGGGGAGTGTTGAAATATAAGTAGTCAGCTGATAGAAAATGAAATTAAGTCTGTTTAGCTAATGGAGTATTCACTTAGTCACTAAAGATGACAAGTGTTAGGCTTTAGTAATGAAAGGCTGTACAAGCCACGTGCAATGATCTTAGAGAGAAGTTTTAGATAAAGGGTTGTGATACAAAATGATGTAATAGTATCCAGCTGTTCTCTCTAACGGTAATATAGCTCATGCAGAGCTTGCTCTTTTTTTCAGAGCATTGGAATGAAAACCTTCCGCTGATTTGATTCATCCTGTATTCTCTTTGCTCTCTTCACCTATTCTTCACAAAACTCTAACAAGGTAGCCCTCTGGTCTTAAAATCATGGATGCATTACCAGCTAATGTAAGTAGTAATTTCAACCTTCTACATATTGCCAGCCTAAAAATGTGAGAACTACTTGAACGTATAATAAACAAGATTAAAATTGACAAACAAAAAATAACAACCTGATAAACACATCTGTAAGTGACCCTGTTGTATGATCAAATTATTTTTCTCTGTTCAAAAAGACAATAAAAATAAGATAAGATCTCCTCTCTCTCCAACAAAAAGAAATGGATCTATATGGGAATGTTTATACACGGTCTAAACCAAGAAAACTAATTTTAGAAAATACAAACATAGAAAATCGCTTAATTTTGAGAGAGCCCAAATATTGTGGTCGCATTTGATTTTAGATTTATTGGGTAACCAAAATTGCATTTGGTCTCGAATTCATTGAACAACATCGAAATATTTTGGTCACCCTTCGAAAACATTTTGTCTCAATCAGTTGGTTGAAATCTTAATCCATGCCTGAATCTCGCAAAACCTTTGGCGACGAAATTACAAAATGTCCTCGCTAATAACTCTATTAGGCGACCAAAGTTGCGTTGGTCGCCAAAAATTTGGTCGCATAAAAGGTTTTTTCTTGTAGTAACTAATCCTACTCCATGGACTGGAACTCCTTTTCCAATTCCTACAAAGACATAGTCTTGGTCTTTACTTGTTTTCTTCTAGCTTACGAAGTCCTATAAGGAATTAGCAATATGGATTGATGATCCAGTGTAAATCTGATAGGAATTAGAAGGAACAATGACATTACTAGACTCAAAGCAAACTAGGACATAGAAATTTGGTTTTACATTTAGTTTTCTTTTTCTCTATCCAATGCTTGTATCTGGTGCAATCTCTCTTAAGATGACCTGTCTATCCCAGAAGTAACGCTTAAAAATAGTAATTTTATTCGCATTCAAAGTGTTAGACCCTTTAGGAGGAGGATAGGCCTTTGATTTATCTTTATTAGTAGTATAGTATGACGATATTTTGGCTTAGAATGATGATGTTTAGGAGCATGATCGATTAGTTGCACAATGTTGACTTTTCTTTCTCCTTCTTAATCCTAGCTTCTTCATGGACCCAAACTGAGGTCCGGTCATTGAGATCCCATTTGTCTTTCTCTGCATTATAAATCACCTTGAGTTGAGCTTACGAAGAAGGAAGTGAATTCAATGCAATGGGAATTTCCAGGACTTGAGTTCCTGGCTACTTTAATCATACTCAGAAGATACACCCTCATATCCTATATCTCGTCATATCTCAAGGTTGCCAGCTTGCTCATCAAATTTCCCAATTTCAGCCTTTTGTAATTCTTTGAACTTTTTACTCACAGCCTCCAAGTACTCCTTGGAATTTTCATATTCTGGAATTCCACCACAGATAGCTTCTATCATAGATTTCTTCATGATCAGCAGACAAATCGTGTTAGCCTTCTCCATTTCTCGAACTTGAACTTTTGTTTAGCAGTAGTGATATATGGTTTCTCTTCCCTTAGAGGCTAATCACGATCGAGAAGACCAAAAGCTATCTCTAAATCTTGTTTCCACTTCTTAAAATTGCTACCAGTCAATGATTCAATTGAATTGATAGCATTAGACTTTCTCAAGTCTATTTACAGAAGGCGAGTAATATTAGGTAAGTATATTTAATCTCATATATTACAGAATCAATTGTAAACTAATTCCTAGCTGGGATGAAGCTGATCTTGTGATGGGGAGTCTGTCAATGCTAATTGAGTGGGATAGACTGATTTCATGGAATGGGCTGATTGTGTGGAATCATGATATGTATCATGATTCTCTTTACCCTCCCGCAAGCGCAACGGAGCAACGCGAAGATTAAGCTTGGATTTAAGAAGAGAAAACCGATCACGATTAAGACCTTTAGTGAATATGTCAACAAGTTTATGAGAGGAGGGAACGTAGAGAGTATGAAGTGCTTTCTGAGCAACGAGTTCGCGGACAAAGTGATAGTCAATCTCAATGTGTCGTGTGCGAGCATGGAAAATAGGATTGGCAGCCATATAGATTGCAGAAATATTATCAACATAGATGCATGGGGCAGAACGAAGGGGAATGCCAAGTTCACGAAACAAGTAACCGAACCATCTGATTTCAGCGGCAGTATTGGCAAGAGCTCGATATTCGGCTTCAGTGCTAGAGCGAGAAACAGTAGACTGTTTCTTGGCAGTCCATGTGAGAAGATTAGGACCGAGAAAGATACAAGCATCAGTGGTAGAGCGTCGATCATCAACTGAATCAGCCCAATCAGCATCCGAGAAGCTCCGTAAAGTGAAATCATTAGACTTGTGAAAGATGAGCCCTTGCTCAAGCGTGCCTTTAATATACCGGAAAATGCGCTTGACAACTTGAAGATGGAAAGTGCGAGGGTTGTGCATAAACTGACACACCTGGTTGACGGCAAAAGAAATATCAGGCCGTGACAAGGTAAGATACTGTAGGCCACCCACCATACTTCGATAGTTGGATGGATCAGGCAAGGGATCACCATCCATACAAGACAATCGAGTGTCAGAGGGCAATGGTGTAGGACATGATTTGCACTCAGTCATATTAAACCGTTTCAATAAATCAACCGCATACCTTGTCTAAGAGAGAAACAAATTGTTAGAAAACCGATTAATTTCCATGCCTAGGAAAAAATTGAGCTCACCCATTCTTCTACTGTCGAAAGTGGAACATAATGTATCTATAAACTGATGGACACTCTGGGGTTCAGACCCAGTAACAATGATATCGTCCACATACACAAGAACATACATCGTGCAAGAAGAAGAGCAGCGAATAAATAAGGAAGCATCAGAGTGGCTGTGAACAAATCGCTGAGCAAGAAGAAAGGTACTAAGGCGTTGGAACCAAGCCCGAGGTGCCTGTTTGAGGCCATAGAGAGCCTTATGAAGGCGACAAACATATTGAGGTCGAGAGGAATCATGAAAGCCAGGGGGTTGTTTCATGTACACCTCTTCTTGCAAGTACCCATTCAAGAAAGCATTGCGAACATCAAGATGTTGAAGTGACCAATTATAAGAAACAGCTGGAGATAAAATAGTGCGAATAGTGGCTGGTTTGACTACCGGACTAAATGTTTCTTCATAATCAAAGCCTTCTTTTTGATTGAATCCCTTGGCAACAAGGCGAGCATTATATCGGTCAATCGAGCCATCTGCTTTCCGTTTAACTTTGAAGACCCACTTGCATCCCACAATATTCATACATGAGGTTGCAGGAACTAAGGACACTGTCTGATTCCTCATGAGGGCATCATATTCATCCTTCATTGCAGCTCGCCAGTGGGAGGATTGGGAAGCCTGGGTGAAACTTGTTGGTTCAATGGACATGGGATCAGAATACTCGGCAAGTAGAGCATGAGGTAAGGGATGAGGGCTAGTCTTACAGTAGAGCGATTTTGTTTCAGGATCGAAAGGAATGATGGAGTTGAGAGACTTGAAATTTTGGGAAGGATTTGGTGTATCTGGAGAATTGGGAAAAATAGATGGGTCAATAGGTGAAGAATGAGGAGTTGATTCAGAGGGTGGGTTAGTGAAGAGCATGTGGGATGAGGTAGTGTACGGTGATGGGGTCGTGGAGTTTGATGATTGAGGGTTTGTAGATTTTGGTGATGGAGAAGCCGATTCATAGGGCGGGTGCGTGGATTTTGGTGATGGTGATGAGGAAGGACTCATAGGTGAAAGGGTGCGTGGGTCAGATAGAGAGGAAATCGCTTGGGGTGTTGTATTGTGTAAGAATGAGCCAGGCGGGCTAGATGAGGTAGTGGACGGTGATGGGCTTTGGGGAGTATTGTTAGGTAGGGAATCTGGAATTTGAATTTGTGGGGAGTAGGTGCTGGGCCCTAGATCAGATTGGGTTGTAAGTGTGGCCTGATCGGGATGAGGGATAGAATGAAGTCCACCAGAGTGCAAAGGAGATGTATTCTGGGGCTGCTTGTAAGGAAAACTAGTCTCATCAAAAGTCACGTTCCGGGATATATAAATGCGACCTGAAAAGGGATCAAGACAACGATAACCTTTATAGTGATCATCATAGCCAATAAACACACATGGAATAGATTTAAAGGATAACTTATGCTTGTTGTATGGCACCATGTGAGGAAAGCAGGCACACCCAAAACTTTTGAGAAATTTATAATCCGGTGGACGATGAAGTAATTTCTCATAAGGAGATAGGTTGTCAAGCTGAGGAGTTGGTAAGCGATTGATCAGAAAAACCGCAGTTGAGAAGGCTTCAACCCAAAAGCTAGAGGGCAAACGAGATTGGGCAAGCAAGCAGAGGCCCATTGCAACAATGTGGCGATGTTTCCTTTCCACCACCCCATTTTGTTGGGGAGTGTATGGACAGGAGATCTGATGCGAGATGCCATGATCACTTAAAAAATTCATGAATAATCTGCTGGTAAATTCACCACCACCATCAATCTGTAACTGTTGAATTTTGGAGCTAAACCGATTTTCCACCAATTTTTTGAAGGGAATAAATGTTGTAAGAACATCTAATTTCTTTGCCAAAGGATATAACCAAGTGAACCGAGTGTTATCATCGACAATGGACAAATAATAACGATATCCAAAATTTGAGGAAACAGGTGCGGGGCCCCACAAGTCAAGGTGTAAAAGTGCTAATGGAGATTGAGCATGAAACTTTCTGTATTCAAAAGGCAATCAACATGATTTTCCCAATGGACAAATATGGCAATGTTTATTTGATAGAAGTGTACCATCAAGTGGTAAATGGTACTTATTCAACAATGTAGAAAAAAACTGAATAAGATGGATGTCCAAGTCGTGCATGCCACATGTCCTGTATTGTGCCCTCTCCATATAATGCAATCTTACGAGCAATATGCGAGGCTGTCTGAATATGATAAAGGCCATCAGAACTACTGCCAGTAAGGAGTATCGTCCATGTCTTGTTGTCCTTGACACAAAAACCAGTAGCATCCAACTAAAAGAAACAATCATTATCACAAAAAACACGTCGAATAGATATCAAATTTTTTCGGATTGTAGGCACACACAATACTTCATTAAGTTCTAAGGACTTATGCAACCCAGTTAATTGTGTATGGACAATATGTGTGATTGCTAACTGATTCCCATTTCCAACAAAAATTGTATCAATACCTATGTAAGGTTGGGCATGTGGTAGAGAAGTTGGGTCTGTTGTCATGTGGTGGGTAGCACCAGAATCAAAGCACCAATTGAGATTTGCCATATCATGAGTAGATTGAGATGGATTTAAGGTATTTTCTGCCGTGTATGCATGAGGCCTGTGGTCTGGGCAGAAACGGGCTATGTGGCTTTTAGTAGATGTTGAACTTCCTTGGCTTTTAGTAGGATGCGATTGTCAAGTTAAATGCATTTCAGAGATGTGGCCTCTCATTTGCTTTAACTTGTTCTGTTGAAGTTGAAGGAATGGACGACTAGACATATGCTAATACTACTAGAGGTACAATTTATGCAGAATGAAAGGCCTCCAAGAGCCCTTCACAAGAGTCTTCTTTGATAGGTCATAGGTACAAAAAATTAACTGGTCTGTTTGAGCCCTGCCTCAACCAAGTGCTGCAATATTGATATGTATGGCCAGCACAGGGCTTGAGCTACCAACCTAAAGTAGTTGAGTTCAGCCAATTCATTGGAATATCAGATGACAAGATGACCGTGATGTGGGAGAAAATATGTTTATGTCAAATCGATACCACATGTCTTATGCCATTTTTGTTTTGAGCACCTGATCTGAAGCCCATGGCAGGGCATCTACCCGGTTCCAAGACTAGCACTACATCTGAATTGATTTTAAAACAAAGGTCTCAACTTTTAGGGTATTTGATCCCGAAAAGAAAGGATAGATCCAAGCCTTATTTAGGTAATGATAAATGCTGGTAGAACTGAATATAGTTTTGCATATCTTGTCACTTCAAAATCAATCGTCTACAGATCTCACCAAACCACCAACTGTATCAAGGCATAATCGCATCTAAGGATTGAAAAGGCCTTGATATTCATAGAAGATGTTTTGTCTTGTTCCACCATAAAACACATTCAACTGTAGACACTTGAAAGCAGGAACCTTCAATTGGTCTGTCTTATTATGTAATTATGTCATCAATATTTTGCAGTGACACAAAACATCTACTCAACGTTCATCTGTAGACCAAACAGCCAGCGTACATTCTATATCAAGACAAATAATCAGAAACTTGTGTAATATAACAGAACATATATATGTATATAAGGCTTTTAAATGAATCAATATATAACAACAGAAAAATACATATACAAGAGTTTGTATTAACCATAATTACTAACTTGCAGAGATGATAGAGCTAGCAGATTTGCTATGTCCTTAGACAGTATTTCGCCCCCACTCATGTGCTTGTGGTTCTGTAGATGACTGTCCACCAGGATACAACTATCAAAACCGAAATTCTAGCACTTGAATTTTGGTATCTGGCTAACTACAGTATGGGTACTCTCTGTAAAGAATATATTTCCTTGTATTTAAACAGATTACACAAAGTCCCTAGTATACTAATACATGATATCTACTTAAGGTAGGAAATCATATAGACATGAATACAATCCGATTTATAGTAGGAAAGGCTAATTGCTAGGAAGAGATTGTGAAGTCGATTTCCGTGTGTGCTAGGACACCCCCCCTCCCGGCGGAAACTGGGCGTATCAGAATGCACAAGTTTGGAAGACATATGTTGATGGCGTGGTTTGTGAAGGGCTTCGGTGAACAGGTCCACAAGTTGGCCAACAGAAGGAACAAAGCAAACTTGATGACTTCCAAGAGCAACCTTTTCATGGACAAAGTGGCAGTCCAACTCAATGTGACGTGTGCAGGCATGGAAAACTGGATTATCACAAAAGAGTTGGACCGAGAACCAAATACGCACACTCAATTCATGAAGAAGGCAGAATAGCCAAGTGGTTTCGGCACAAGCATGAGAGAGGGCATGATATTCCGATTCTGTACTAGAGCATGAGACTATGGGCTGTTTCTTGGAACACCATGAGATGAGGTTAGTGCCAAGAGTAATCACATATCCAGTGGTCGACCGACAAGAATCAAGGCACCCAGCACAGTCTGCATCAAAGTAGGCGGAGAGGCGAGTTGCAGCAGTTTGAGGAGTGAAGGTGAGGTCGAGATCAATAGTGCCCTTGATGTACCTAAGTATTCGTTTGGCGGCAACAAGGTGAGAGGTGGGAGGGGCACACATTAACCGAGCAACAGTGTTGATGGCAAAAGATATGTCAGGGCGAGTAAGAGTGAGATACTGTAAACTGCTAACAAGCTTGCAATACTCGGTTGGGTTGGAGATGAGAGCACCATCAGAGACAGATATGAGAACCTTGGCAGCCAATGAAGTAGATGCGGGTTTGGAGTTGAGAAGATTGGCTTTCTGTAAAAGGTCATGTGCATATTTGATTGATGTGAAGAGTACCATCCTAATTGAGAAACTGTAAACCCAAGAACTAGCTAAGCGGACCAAGGTCTTTGATGTCAAAGTGGCCACCTAAAATAGAGATGAATTGTTGGAGATAAGTGGAATCACTACCAGTTACCACGATGTTGTCGACATATAGAAGAAGAAAGATGGTATGGGACGCCTGTTGAAAAATAAATAATGAAGTGTCAGCTTGGCTCCGTGTAAAGCCCATAGAGAGAAGGAAAGTACTGATGTGATGGAACCAAGCACGAGGTGTTTATTTGAGGCCATATAGTGCTTTGGGGAGCTTGCAAACATAAGAAGGATGAGTGGGATCAATGAAACCAGGAGGTTGAGCTATGTAGACATCTTCTTGAAGAAACCCACGGAGAATGGCATTTTTTACATCAAGTTGACATAGGGACCAACCACGAGTAACTGCAAGACTGAGAACAGTGCGAATGGTGGCAGGCTTGACAACAGGACTGAAGGTTTCAGCATAGTCTAGACGAGTTTTGTAGCCCAGACATTGATGAAAACCCTTAGCAACTAGACAAGCTTTGTAGCTTTCAATGGAGCTATCAGTGTGACATGTAATCTGAAAAATCCACTTGCACCCAATCAAGTTCTGAGAAGGAGAAGAAGGAACCAAAGACCAGGTGTCAATCCATTCGGGATGCTTAGTGGCCTCTAAAAACCAAGTGGGTTCAGATGATCAATAGCAGTTAATAAGGCACGGGGAAGGGGGTATTTAACAGTGTCATCGGTATGAAGCTTGGGCTTTTGAATGCCATCTTGAAGGCGAGTGCACATGCGAATAGGGGCAGGAGTGGGAGATTGCAGAGATGTTGGAACTATGGGGTTCAGAGCTGTTGGAACTGGGAGGTTTGAAGCTACTTGAATGGAGGCTGGCGCAAACAGAGAGAGGTGTATGCAAGGGCGTCGGGAATAAGTTTGGAGCAATGGCTAGACTGACATGGAAGAAGTGTCGTTGAGTGGACTAGGGAGGTGTCGTGAGTTCGCGTGTCTGTGTCTGGGGCTGGAGTGATTGATTCGGGCCTAGGTGCGGAGGAGGACAGAATTGGGTGGAATTCAATATCCACATACTCTGAAGAAGATGATACCTGCAAATGCTTAAATGGAAAATGCATTTCGTTATATAAAACAAGACAGGACATGTAAACATGACCCATGGAGGGATGTAAACAATGGTAACCTTTGTGGTGAGAATTGTATCCAAGGAAAACACATTCAAGGGTGCGGTTGGTGAGTTCAATTTTAATATATGGTCCAAGGTAAGGGAAACAAGAACACCCAAACACTCGAAGATAAGAGCAGGGGGGAGGATGTTGGAAGAGATGATTATATGGGGTGGGGTGTCCCATTGAAGATTAGGAGTAGGTAGGAGGTTGATAAGATGGACAGCAGTGAGGGCAGCTTCAACCCAGAGATTGTGGGGAGTGTGAAAAGTGGTAAGGATGGTATAGATCATGGTGGCAATGTGTCTGTGTTTACATTCAGCCAGGCCATTTTGTTGGGAGTGCGGGGACATGAGAAATGTTGGTGGATGCCTAGTTGGCTGCAAAGATTAGAGAAAGCATTATTAACATATTCAATGCCATTGTCACTTTGAAGGATTTGCATAGTGGTGTGAAATTAATTTTTAACCATGGCATGAAAGGTTTGAAAGTGAGAAAATACCTCATTTTTACGGTGCATAGGATAGATCCAGGAGTAGCAGGAAAAGTCATCTGTAAACAATACATAATAGCGATAACCAGTGACAGAAGTGACTGGGGACATCCATACATCAGAATGAATTAAATAAAAGGGAGAAGGGGCAAAAGTTGTATTACTAATAAAGGATAGTTTGGTGGATTTGCTAAGTGCACAATCTTTACAGAAAACATGAGAAACTTTAAAACCTATATATGACGCTAAGTCAGAGAGCAAAGGATGGGATGGATGGCCAAGGCGACAAGGCCAAGCAGGAGAGTGCACAGTGGTAAGGGCACGGGGGACAGTGGATGAGTGAGAGGAGAAGAAAAGTGGGTAAAGACCGTCCTTAGAAGGGCCCTGAAAGAGTAACAAACCAATATGTCTATCAGTAATAGAGCCAGCCTAATCGGCATCTGTATATCCAACAACTTTGAGATCTCTATTTTTTGGGAACATTAATCCTTTTCCAGGTGCTGACTCTAAGTATCTTAAGATCCGATCAACTGTATTCATATGGAACACACGGGGTGAATGCATAACTGACTAATCACACTCATAGCATATGCAATATCTGATCTTGTGTGGGCTAAATATATCAACCTTCCAACAAGGCATTGGTACTGTTCCTTATTGGTTGGTTCTTGATCCATGTCTTCACATAACTTGTGATTCATCTCGATGGGTGTATTAGCAGGTTTGCATCCAAGCATTCTTGTTTCAGTGAGCAGATCTAATACATACTTCCTTTGAGATAGAAATATACCAGTTGTGGACCTGGCTACTTCAATTCCACGAAAGTATTTCAGATCACCTAAATCCTTCATCTCAAATTCCTGAGACAAATACTTCTGCAGTTTCAGTTGCTATTTTGTGTCGTTTCTAGTTACGACTATGTCATCCACATAAGCAATCGCAGTAAGTCTTCTTTCATTGCGCTTCAAGAACAAAATGTGATCTGCATTACTCTGTATATACCCAAAATTCTTCATGGATTTAGTGAATCTGCCAAACCATGCCCTAGGGGATTGCTTTAACCCATAGAATGACATTCTGAGCCTGCAAACTTGATTCTCCTTGTCACGAGCTAAGTTACATCCTAGTGGCAAGTCCATATATACTTCTTCTTCCAAGTCTCCATGTAAGAATGCATTTTTTTTACATCAAACTGATGTAATGCCAATCGAAATTTTGCTGCTAGAGACAGAAGAACTCAGATAGTTTTAATCTTGGCTATTGGGGCAAAAGTCTCTTGGTAGTCTATCCCATATCTTTGTGTGTACCCCTTCACCACTAATCTGGCTTTATATCTTTCAATGGATCCATCTACTTTTCTGTTTTGAGTTTCACAGTACAAATCCCCCTGCATCCCACTGTCTTCTTTCCATGAGGTAATGCCACAACTTCCCATGTGCCATTCTTCTAGAGAGCTCGCATTTCTTCATTCATGGCATCTTTCCATTTTGAGTTTTCTAGTGCTTCAGTTACACTGTTGGGAACAAGTATGTCGGCCAACTGCTTCACAAAGTGTACCCATGACTCTGATAAAATGCTGAAGGATTCATTATTGTTGATGGGGTATTTCCCTTTTGCATTAAGGTCTTCTTCGTAATGAACTGGAGGTTTTCCACAGTTCTTCAGTTTTGGAATCTGATATGCAGGCTCTGTGCCTTCTGAAATTAAATCATCATGGGATATTTCATTAATGTTATCAGTTTCAGAAAAAGATATTACCTGAATGACGTCCTCAGTAAGTGATTGGTGTGGTACTAGAGCTAAAGAATTCTCCAAAGCAGGCAAAAACTCCTCAATTTTCTCCTCCTGAGTTTGATAGCAGGGAGACGATGGGTGGCGATACTCTGGCGACCGATCATTTTGAAGCATATGCAGATTTCCAGGTGAAGACCGGTCGTTTTGAAGCAGATGCGGATTTCCACATGACGACCAGTCGTTTTCAACATTTGACCGGTCTCTTTCAGGCAAAGTCTCGGGCGACCGGTCGCTCGCATCCTGCAACCGGTCGGTTTCAGGCAGAGTCTCTGGTGACTGGTCACTCACATCCTGCGACCGGTCATTTGCAGTTTGTGATGATTCTGAAGGAAAAAGTTCTGGAATTTGAGAAGTGTTGGCATTGCGATGCTCCTCCTGTACAGTTGAAAAATATAAATCATGTTCCTAGAACACAACATCCATAGAAGTATAGACCTTTTGACTAGGAGGATGACAAGACCGGTTCTCTTTCTGATGAGGTGCATAACTGATGAAAACATATTTTTCAGCGCGGGAATCTAGTTTGCTGCGTTAGTGATCATGTAAGTGGACAAAGGCCACACAGCCAAAAATCTGGGGTTCCAGGTTTTGGGTATGAGGTATTTGGATATGGTGGTGGAGTGTTTCAAGGGGGGTTTTGAAATTTCGAATACTGGAGGAAATTCGATTGATAAGGTATGCTGCAGAGAGGACGACTTCTCCCCAAAAAAGCCTAGGCATATTGGCACCAAAAAGAGAGGCATGAACTACTTCCAATAAGTGATTATTCTTTCATTCAGCCACGCCATTCTGTTGAGGAATGTAAAGGCATGAGCATTGATGGATGATGTCATGATCTTGGAAGAATTGATTAAGATCATGGTTGAGAAATTCTCCACCATTGTCGGAACGAAGAACCTAAATTCGAGTATGAAATTTTGTTTCCACCATTTGATAGAACGATTGAAACTTGGAACTGACTTCCCTTTTTGTTGTGAGAAGGGAAACCCAGGTCATGCGTGTGCAATCATCAATAAACGTGACAAACCATCTAGCTCCCCCTGGTGTAGTAATTTTAGCAGGGCCCCAAACATCAGAATGAACAAGAGAAAAAGGAACCAAAGTTTTATTTGAACTTAAGAGAAACGGAACACGATGGCTCTTGGCCAGTTCACAAATGTCACACTTACAGCTGGAAATATCTAAATCAAAAAATAAAGGAGGAAATAGCTTTTGTAAATATCCAAATGAAGCATGTCCAAGACGGCGATGCCATAACCCTACTTCTGAAGTCTTCTTCTCAACACTCGCACCCCCAATTGTGTAAGCTTGACTTAGGTGGCTTCACTGTCAGATGCCAAGTCTAGCTAATAGAGTTTGCCCCTCCTAATACCACAACCAATCCTCTTGCTGCTAAGAATGTCCTGAAAAACACAATAAGTAGGCCAAAAAGTTACAATGCAATTCAAAACCATAGTAAGTTGGGCAACAGACAAGAGATTATAGTGTAAGGATGGAACAATCAACACTGAATCCAAAGTGAGGGAGTCAGAAGAGAGAGGGAACCCTCCCCAATTACGAAGAGGGGGTACCACTGGCTTTAGACACTACTGATTGAGAGGACAGTGTATGAGAAGTAATTTGTCTAGGATCGAAGGTCATATGATCAGTGGCTCTGGTGTCAATGACCCATGTGTGTTTCTTTGAAGAACTATGCAAAACATAACCTTGGGTACCTGTTATAGCTACAGAGGCAGAGGCAAGAGCCAATGCAGTCGGAACAGTAGGACTTACAGGATCTGAGCTGGAGGATGTGTTGAGTGATTTGCTCCTATTCTTGCGGGGAGCTTTGGAGTGGTCCCAATAATCCTGGTACCCAATCAATTCGTAACAGCCAGCACAGGTATGTTTGCTTCCACCATAATGAGTGCATTTGTGCTCCAGACAAGAACCTGTGACTTGAGTCCGAGAAGCGCCACCGGTACATGGCGGAGGGGCCCGTGGACGTTGAGTGGCCGGACCGCAGTGTCTGGAGTACTGGCCATGGTCAGGCATTGTTGAGATTCATGACGTACATATGCAAAGGTTTGGTCAAGGTCTAATTTGGGATCTTTGCGTAGGATTTCCCCCCCGAACTTGATCAAACTGAGGGTCAAGCCCAGCAAGAAACAGGTGAACATGAGTACGATCTAATTCTGTCTGGCCTCAGTCACATCGGCGTCACAGTGCATGCGATTTGTAGTGCGGTGATCAATCTCCTAAAAGATGGTCTGCAGCTGGCTGTAGTATTTGTGGAGAAGGGACCATTTTGTTTAATAGTGAACGCCCGTTTTTTGAGATCAAAAAGAGAAGTTTCATCCCCACCATCAAAGTAGGTTTTCTTGACAGCATCCCGGAGTTCTTTGGCAGTACTTAAACGGATGAAACGACCCATCAAGTCAGGAGACATGGAGTCGATGAACCACCCCTTGACCCGAAAGTTCTCTATACACCATTTGTTGTAGGTGGAGGAGAGCTTAGAAGGTTGTGGAGCGTCGCCGGTTAGGTACCCCAATTTTTCACGAGCAACAATACGCATCTCCATGACTTGAGACCATAAGGCATAATTGGCCTTTGTCAAGATGATGCCGGTAGGAAAGGGAGTGTTGTCACTATGAATAGTAACAATTTGGGAGGATGGTGGAGTGGTGTCGCTTGTTTTGGAAGATGGGACGATATCCATGGCAGCGGAAGAATTTGAGGGTAAAAGAAAAAGATGTGTTTAGGAATTTGAAGATTTGAGGGATGTGTATGGAGATCTGAATTTGGGAAAGATAAATACGAGGAATATGATTTAGGGTTTGAGTTTGAAGAAAGTTGATGTGAGGATTTAGGGTTTGTGTTTGAAGAAAGTTTGATATGTGAATTTATAGACAACCGAGGATCGATTGCTCTGATACCATGCTAAAATATGAATATGGTTTGAATGTATTTGGTTAATCTTATTCTTCTCCATAAGGAGGTATATATAAGAGTTTACAGGATGCTTTACAAGGAATTAGATACAATAAATAATTAGGAAAGTATCTCGTAATTATACAATGATTTATCAACTATATGAAAATAGGAAAGTAAATCCCTTAATTAATCAAGGAAATAAATCTCCTTGATTATTTAGGAGACTCACGTCAACAGTTAAGACAAACAAACCTAGGTGCCAGGCAAAGTATTTAAAGACCTCTTGGATTGCGGAAACTCGCCAAGAACTTTTTATAATGGACTTTGTGACTGGCACACACACGAACATTCATGGATGAATGGAATGCAAACACCTCCGGAACAAGCATACAACCATGGAAACTGAAAAACACATGGAAAACCAAGCAAAAATGATTGGAACAATTCCCAACATCTGAAATTGATTTATCGCTTCCCCCAAACAATCGATCACTTGCAAGTCTATGAGCCATTGAGCTCTTTGTGCAAAAGCAATCAATATCCCTTGGAAGAAGCAATCAATCGCTTTTGCACAACAAGCCATTTTTTGCTCCTCTGCTGCACCACTCTTGCTCCAACTTCTTGGCATCACTTTGGAAAGCCAAATTCCAATAGACCAAACCCTTATCTTATATGGTGAAGACCTCTCGATTCCTTGCCCATAAAGGAATCCTCGAAGTCTATCTATGTCATCTCTAGTACCCATAACCTAATATAATAGGTATTCCACCTTGATATAGAACTTATCTTCATATACTAGTAATCGGCTAGTTGAACTCTTTTTTCCCTTGTATTCTTGATTATCTAGGAGTTCTAAATAGATGTAAGCTTAACTAGGAGTTTTACAGGTGAAAGTGGTTGAGAGAAAGAGGAAGCAAGAGGGAAAGAGGGAGAGAGACTTTGATTAAACGTCTAAGAGAGAGAAAGTGGGCGAGAGAAGGAGGAGGGATGGTTGGTTGGAGAAGAGATAGATGGAAAATAAGCTTTGTGTTGTCAAAAGTTCGATTTATCCCTAAGATAAGTGGTCAAATTGACGGAATATTATGGAAGAACTCAATTGGAATGAATTAATGATCAAGTTTGATAACCTAATTGAAATTCATGTACAAGTTCAGCGACCACTAAACTTAAAAACCCAAACAAAAATAACAAAAATACATGAATCATGAAACATTTTTATTAAAAAAAAGTTAATTAATTAATTATTAAAAAAAAAGTCAGATCGTTAAAAAGTCGTCATCAAAATAGAAGAAGTCAAGATTTTATTCTGGGAAATATTGAATTAATTGGATGTTTGTTGTTCCATAGCAAAGTAATAAGTTTTTAACATCCAATTATACTTTTTTGGGGGTCCCCATGAGTTGAGGCCCAGTGCAGTCGCCTTTGGAGCCTTGGGTCAGAGCCAACACTAGTTGGGTATGGGGTTTGATGAGAGAGAGGGGGAGAGAGAGAGATAAAATTAAACTTGTTAATATTATTTTTTATTTTATAAATACTAAATTTTATGATTTTCTTTAAATTTATTTTTTGGGCTAACATCAAAAGACCCCTATAGGTTTGAGGTCATTCTCAATATGGACCTTGGGGATATGAATTTCATCAATTTACACCCCCAATATTTTCAAACTTGTCCAATTTTATCCTTCCGTTAAGTTGACCGTGTGATCAATCGTTAACTGCTGACGTGGCCACCATAGGACCCAATTTAAGTTTTTTTTTACTTCTAAATAATTTAAAATTTTGAAATTAATTAGATAACCTACCAAAAAACATAAAATTGAAAATAAAAATAAAAATAAAAGCAAACCCTACTAAGCCTTAATTTCCCCACCGCCACCCTACCCAGCCCCTACCCGGCGTCATACCCAGCCCCCACCCGCCCCCAACATCACCATATAGCCCCCGCAAGCCACCATCCATCCCAACCAGCAACCCACACCCTACCCACGACCTAGAGGTGTTGGCCAAAGGCCCTCCGATGCCTAAGTCGGTTAAATGATCTTGAAAAAGATGCGGAGTTACAGAGAGCCGAGTGGCCAAAGAGAGGAAGTTACCTCTTATGTGTTGCATAGCCATCTATTTGTAGACTCCTTGTAGGCTAGGGTTTGAAGAAATATATGCTACCACAAATGCCCTCCCAGCTTCTACATGGCGCGTATGTGGCAGGGAGGAGATGTGAACTCATCAGGGTTTCCAACTGCGTTTGGGCTTCCTTTGTAGGTTGAGCTCCTCTTGTGAGTTGGGCTCCAAATTGGAGTAGGCTTTTGACTTCCTCTCAGAGTTGGGCTCCCAATTGGAATAGGCTTGTAATTCCTTCTTGACCTAGGATGCCCAACCATTATATATATAAGACTTATCTTCACTCCTCTTGAAATTGAAAACTTTTCTTCCTCTACTTTCTAGCTTGTGAAAAGGATCTTTGGGGAGTGTATTTCTTGTTCAGGAGAGGAGTTGTCGTGCTTACCAAAGTAGGATACGCTGTTTTTTTTCTTTTTCTTCTCACAGCGAGGACCAGCTAAACTCGGTTGGCCGGTTGTCATCATGAATGTGAGTAGTTGCTGGAGCGATTGGAGCGATGATGGCAGTTGTGGTGGCTGTTGTTGCTGTTGTTTTCTTAATGGTGGTGCCATGTCGTGGGTCTGGTTGCTTGGACAGTGGTTTTTGCTGCTTTTTATAGCTGGGCTATGTCGTCGGCGCTGCTGCTGCCTCCTAATGTTCCTTTTTTTTTTAAACCACAAATTAGGGTTTTGACTTGCGATTTGAATTGTAAATTTATCTTCCTTTTTCCATTTGTTCGACCATCATGTCATCTAACGAGGGAAGTCGATCATCATGTTCGCAAGTGTCCATATACTTATGGGGTTGTTCTTAGGTTCATAAGAGAAGGTTTGTTGCAAATTTGCATCGCATCACGACTGAGGCCTAGTTTCAGAGCTGGTGTGCATGTTAGGTTGGCAGAGCGTTTAACGGACATTGTGGCTTGTATGGACTTGAATGATTCGGACGCTAGGAACATCACAATCCTCCCGTTTTACATCTCTTGGGCTTCCGATTCCTAATGTCGAGGTTCTTCAAGAGGGTGTTCCATGCCACGGATTATACTCCAAGCCAGTGCACTCCAAACTTCTACCGAGCAGTCATCTATTTTGACAACCTGAATCGCTTCTTTGAGGTGAGAGCTGCGAAAAGTATGCCCAACTTCGTGCGCGCAAAGAGAAGCTATTCGACAACCAGAGCGTCGATGATCATGTGTGAAGCACTGACGTGCTGAAGGTCTGCGAAAAGTGGGAAGGAGAGGCAAACGACTGTCCGTAAAGTCCCATCACCTACTATCATGGTATGTCACGATTTTTTGATCTACTTTAATTTCATTTGAAAATTTTAAAGTATGGCTAACTAACTTTTGTTTTAAGCTCTTGATAGGTGGAAACTGCATGGCCCCGACTCAGATGATCTGTCTGACGAATGAGATGAGTACTTGACTGAATTCCTTGGAAAAGAAAGGTTGCTCCCAAGGTTTCCAAAGATGAAGTTGCGACCTCACGAGCAAGAGATGTGTCCCCGTTAAAAATAAGTGTAAACTTCTTTTTGCTATGATTAACACTTCTTCGAAAGAGATCCCATTTGCTGAGAAGACCAAAGTGGGAATTGGTTCTTCGTTATTTGCTAAGGTTAAGCACCTCGTAGGTGCGAATAGCAAGAAGGTTGGTGGCTTGTAGAACATTCGAGACATTCTACTAAAGTCTTCAACTGATAAAGCTCAAAACCTACGATCTGCCCCACAAGGACGTCTACCCCTAATCTGGTTCATCTGCTGAGAAGCAGAGGGCCACTGACTTTCCTCCTAGAAATTTAAGTCGTCTGCATCAGTCAAGGGATCAGGATTGAACTAGAAGGGTTTTTCCCATACCTAGCAAGCGCGGATCATCTACCAAGTTACGAAAGGTCAAGTATAGAGCTGATCCAAAGTCATTAACTCCCTTCAAGGCAAGAATGATGGCGACTAAGAATGCTAGGAAGTCGTCTACTCAGACGAAGGGCTCAACCAATGCAAGAACTGGTGGTCCAAATGTTGACAAGCCTAGCTCTGTTGCAGATGCATGCATGTCTGATCTGCTCAAGAAGAACTTTCTATCGAGCCCGTTTACTTGTGCCAAGCTAGAAACGGACTGGAAGGAACCGCAGCATGGGGAATGCATGCGTCTCATCACAACGCTCATTTTTAGTTGTGGGTCATAGGGCGGGTAGCTTTGTTGAGGCAATTCTTACTTGTTCATCGACAACTGATCTAGCTCCTAAAATATATGACATTCTTGATCCTTTCCTTTACTATTCTTCATCGTATACGTCAGGCTAGTGATCTTGGCTCATTTTCTAGCCTTTCCTTGGAGAAGCAAAAGGAAACAATTGTCGCTTTGCCACTAAGTTGATGGCCCATTGCATGAATAGCCATGGGCTATTCTGTGAATGATACATTTCGACATGTAGACTTGAGATCAGCTTGTAATGTTGGCATCGATCACATCTTTTGACATACTTCGTAGAGTCATAACGCATGGTAGGCTAAAAGTAGCCTATGCTTAGAGCTTTATGGGCGAGTGACCTTCCCCAAAGTGATTGCCGCACTCACCATCGTGGATTTTGAAGAGCACTTTGAGAGTTCACGAGTACTTTATGCATGTGAGATAAAGATTGGAATTTGATCTGCAAACAAGCTTGTTGACCTTCATGTAGTATCTTGCAGCTTTCTACTTGATTTTTCTAGCCTCGAACTTTTCTCTTGGCAAATTTTCCTTCACCAAGTAGTCGATGATAGAGTCTTGCAAGCTGGGGTCCTCATCCATCTGCATCAAGTTCGGTTCCTTTGCTACTTCGATGCTTAGCTGATCTCGACTGGAATTGAGTGCCTAAACTGGGTGTCCAACACTAATCCTAGGCTTACCAGCGCATTTGCATGTGTGTTCTGCTCGGGGAACTTCTTGGGCGGTAAAGGTAGGGAATGCCTTCAAAAGCTCTTGGACTTTATCGAGGTACTAGGTCATTCTTGGGTGTTTTTCCATGTACTCTATAATAACCCAAACCTAAATTAATATTTAATTAGTAATTTATTAAGAGGAAAAGACAATTCTGCCTTTGGAATAATTTATTAACGAAAAGTTGACTTTTGGATGGAGAATGAATTTGACAAGTCCACATATACCGTTGCGTAGAGCACGATGAAACGAGTTCGTCGACACGAAGTGGGCTCGAATCAAAGCTTTAACGAAGAAAATACGGTTAAAATATAACGAGGGGCAAAACGGTAATTTAGAAAAAAATCAGATTTTAAAACCCTCAGTCTCTCTCTTCTCCCTCAGTTTCTTTCTCTCTCTCTCTCTCCCCCTCCCCGTCGCGAACTCCCCATCGACATTTTGTGGCGCCGTCGCCACCACGGACCACCATTGGCCACAAGACCGGTCTTGTTTGAACCGCCATCTCCTCCTCTTCTTGTCCCACCAGGTCTGCGTCACCCAGCCGCCAGAAACTGCAGAAATCTGAGCGGGTGTGATCAAAATTTCACGGCTGTCATTCTCCCTCATTTCTCAACCAAATGGGACGAGCCAGGTATGGATTTTGAACCTCTTGAGCTGTTCTAGCTGCCTGTTGAGTAGGATTTAATCAGTTCTCAGCGTAGATAACTGATTTTCGAATTGGAAATTCGGCCGGTTTTGGATATCGATTCCAGCCACTTCCGGTCAATTTTTGGGGTAGGTCCAAGAACAAAAGTGGCTCCAAATATGGTGTTATACCTACGGTAGGAGTTTGGAGTCGTGGTTTTGAGATTTTCTGGCAATGTGTAATCACTTTGGACACCCAGCGCTACCGGCGCGTTCGGCGGCGCGTGGGTGAGGGTAGTGAAGTGGCACTGTGTCTTGATGAGATCCTTAGGTTGTCACAAGCGCGTAGGAATTTGCGGATCTCAATTTGGATACCGTTTGAGCCTCGAATGGATTTTACATATTGTGCGATTTCCGGGTTCAATACTATTGAGCCATTGGATCGTAATCTTTTTCAGATATGTTACTCTAGATAATTTCAGCATCGTGTAGGATTCGACGGATTGTGAATCAGAGTCCCGGATACTCCGAAATCGCGAACCCTAAGGCTAGGGTTTGGAAATTATGCGATTGTACAATCGTGACCAATCCGACTGTCCGATCGAGACCAAACCCTCGGGACATGTGTCCTAGATATATTTGACCTTCTAGCGGCTTCCGGATCATATTGGGAGGTCATGGACCCGCGGGGTCCCGAATTGACTTTTTTGGAATTAAAGTCTTTTTGAGTCCCAAGATACTACTCAACTGGAAGGAAAGCTTTTATGGGCATAAGAATAACTTTAATTTGACGCACATACTTCTAGGAGCCGGGGGTCAGGGTTTTTAAATTAATACTATATGTATTAGTAGAAACTTTTGGTCATTGAAATAGGCACCTTGGCACCAGTTGACCCGCATGAGGGACCTTCAAGAGGTCCAGTGAGCTCGGACTACCAGTGAGTGGACTCTTTGTTTTTATAAATGAATTTTAAGCAGTTCAGTTTCAGTTATAAGCTATTCTATGCTTTTGAATATTTTATTTTGCATGCTGCCGAGAAAAATCTCCTTTAAAGGATATAGGAAAAGAAATTCTAGTTAATTATCAGATAAATGGCAGCATAATTTGAAAGGTTACAGAAATGTTATATTTTCCTAAATCACCTTGTACCTAGAAATTAAATGTTGCCTTCAGATTATATTGGTTGCCTTCGGTTTAGTCAGCATGCTTGATAGTTGCCCCACGAGTTCTTTGGTACTCGAACTCGTGTGGAGCGAGTAATGCGGATCAGGTGGACTAAGGTCCCCTGAATCCTGCGAGTTGCGGCTCGGATTGACCTCGTGTCACAGAGACCTGCGAGTATGTGTCACCCATGGTGATGCAAGGAATTGACGGATATAAGGAATTGACGGAAATAAAGGGTGCACCTAGGTAGTAGTTTTCAACTGTTTTCAATGCCTTAAGAAATTAATGTGTACCATGAGTATGCTTGGCTTCTATATATGTATACTTATATGAGTGCATTGGTTTCAGAAATAAAGAGACTAATTGAATTTGTATAGCTGTTTTTATCCAATAAGGTTAGCATGTTCATATGCTATTTTCTAAACTTTGTTTTTGGGTCCACTCACACTTTTTAATGTTTTACGCCCCCAGGCAATAGACGTGCACAGGAATCCACCACCGGGCTGTTTTCCACCTTCCGCGCCTTTCCTTGATGTAGGACTTTTGTTTGTAAAAGGATTGATTCCTTTGTAAATTCATAGTAGTCTCTCTGATGTTTTTCCCTAGACTTAGAATTGAACTGTTGGAATGTATATATATGTATGCTAGCAGTTGGTTGTATATATATACACTTGTTTGGCAGGTGTGAATGTTTTGGTATTGAGCCAGTTACAAGGGAAACTCTGCCGGTTTTTTGGTAGAAGTCAATCTTGTGATTTTATCGTGCTTTGCATAAAAAGGCAATTAGGTCATTTGTGCCCGACATCTGCCAGGTGCCGGACACTCACAGGGTCTGGCTCAGATTCCAAAGCGAAATTTGGATCGGGACCTGTCATACTCCCCTGAAGCTTGATTGATGATTAGCTGGGAATCTAAATTGATGGCCAACCTCTTGATCGTGAGTTCTTTTATCATGCGCAATTAGGCTAGCAATGCCTTGTATTCTGCTTCGTTGTTGGAGGCTAGAAAGCCCAATGCGATGTCTTGCTTCAATAAAGTTTCATCCGAGATAATTATGACGACACCTGCTCCATCTCCGTTGTGATTTGACTCTCCATCTATGTGTAACTACCACATGTCCTTGGGTAGGTCAGGTTCGATGGAGGAGGTCTTGTCTGGTCTCGAACTTTCCTTGTTTCTGTTGACCAATTTCCCGTCTTCGGCTAAGAATGGAGTGAATTTTGCAACAAAATCTGCTCAAGCCTGTGCTTTTATAGCAATCTTCGGCCGGTAAAAGAGGTCATACTGACTTAATTCCATGGCCCATTTCATGAAGAATCGATCTCAAAGGAAATAATGTCATGACGATGATTCGGTGAGCTTGCTAGTAGGGAATTAGATAGTATTTAATAAATGATTATAAGGTGGATATTCTTTGGCCAATAAGTTTGCAATGGGATAGTATTTCGGGAAATACCGCAAAATACCATCAAGACCAAACTTACTTCTCCAAATACCATCCTTGTTCCGACAATTTGGGAATACAATCTATAAATACATACTTATTGGGCCCTTATCACTTTTTCTCCTAGTTCTCTCTTCCTCTTTCAACGCTTTCTCTCTCTCTCTCTCTCTCTCTCTCTCTCTCATTGTGGAGAACACAAAATCTAGGCAAACTTGGCCCTTAATTAATGCATAATTATATATCATTTTGTATTATCCTAGCTTATCTTTTGCTTATGGTTTTGGATGAAACTTGTGCTTTTAACCCTCTTTTGTCTTGGTTTCAATATACTAAGCTTTAGGATTCATTTAATGCATTTTGGAGTCAAGAAATAGCTTATGGAGCATGAGAGCATAATTCATTCAATTCGAGCATATTAAGGGCTGGTTGATATAAGAGGAATATGAGCTTAAGGACATATCCAGTTTGGGCTACACTCCCTTGTCAGCCCAATTTCATAGGTCACATTTCAAGCCTTATTGCAGCAACACAAATAGCCCCAATGAGGAGACATTGTTGATTGAAGTTGGTCCAATGGGTGTCTATTATAACATATCCAAAAGTGAGCCCTCAGCCTACCAAACACTGAACCATGCTCAGGAGGACTTTAATATACAACTACCAGCTGATGAGCCTTATGTTCCACATCTCCCTTGAGCCATGTGCCTCACCTTAGCTGCACTTGACTTTAGACCTAATATGCATATTCTGCAAATTAGGGAGGCATTTCAGCTTGGGAAGTCTCAAGGAGCATAATGAGATATGCTTAAATATGGGAAACTTGTTTGCACAAATCATGGAGCACTGTCCATGATTTAGGGAGGTTGTCTTACACCAGCCAAGGGGAGAATGAATTTGGAGCTCTATAAATAGAGAGATGTACACTCATTCATAAGGACACAACACACAATACACATTCAGAAATCACCCTCAAACACTCCCGCAACTCTAAACACTCTAGGAATTAACCAAAAAACTCTAAATAGCTCCAAATCACCAACACTGTCACAGGAAGCCTCTTTGTCATTTCCCTACGAATTTCTTCTTTCTCAACCATAATCACTCATCCAATTCATCCCAACTCACCTCCTTAACCTTCATACATCCTTCTAGACATGAAGAAGCTCTTAGAGAAATACTGAAAATTGGTTTATTTGATTGGAAATACATCTGTCGGGTTTGAAATGTGATTTGATTGGAAATTGGTTTATTTGGGATTAATGAGATTATGGGATTTCCATGGATTATTATTTATTTATTATTATTATTAAAGTATATGGATTTGGGTTTTGGACTATGGTGATGTTGGATTTGGGATTTTGGTTATGGAATTTGGAATTTGGATATATTTTGAGATATGGGATTTGTGGCTACGCACCATTTGTTGTACCTTCAACTTGTTCGTTGTGGAAAGGATGATGGAATTATGGAAAAGAATTAAAGTTGGTCTTTGGGACCCATTAGGGCACGCATATACTTTTTGGGAGGTGTGTCAGGATGTTAGTTTACGCGTATGACTGGATTCAGCCACACATGTGATGCAGGTCCCGGAGTGTATGCTGGGGAGCAATAGTCCCCCAGTTGGACTGCTCATCCCTAGCCACATGTACGATGCAAGATCCAGGCATGTGGTTGAGAATAAACAATCCCCAAGTTGGATTGTTTCCCCTAGTACATATCTTGATGTGGTGAATGTGTGTGCGTATCTGTATGTATATCTATATATGTATATGTATATGGGGTATATGTGGAGTTATTTCCAGGTTGATGTTTCTTGAGTGTGTGCATTGAGAGTACTCTGCACAGGTATGAACATTTGAAATGAAGTTTGGAATTGAGATTGGATATTTGGAAATTACTTGACTTACTGTATTTTTACAAGGGTATGGTTGTGTGAAAAATGATTTTGGGTTTTGATGATTATATTTCATATTAATGAGTTCACTTTGGTGGTGTTGAATTTACGGTTTTACAATAAAGATTAGGTTAACAAGTTTACATTATTTTCTAAAACAGAGGGGGTTACTTATGTTAAATAGAAATGGTGTTTAACGCTTGTTTTCATCCACTCACATTTTCTGTTTTGTGCCCCCTAGGTTCTAGATATCCGAGGTCGAGACCACCACGTCGTGGCATCACCGTTGTCCGCACTGTAGGAATTCCTCCTTTCTTTTTCTCTACTTTCCTTTTGCATGGGTTGTAAACTAAATCTTTAGTTGCTATGCTTACTCGTTTTAAGTTTGGATAGAGGGCATGAAGCCAATTTGAATAGTCTTAACTGTTGTACGTGCCTTTACTTTGTGCATGCTAGAAGTTGGATTTATTTTGGCACTTGTTTGTAGGTATTGTAAATTGGGAAATGTTCCAGTTACAGGGACTGCCGAAATTTCGGTAGAAGTCGAATAGTCTATCAATTTAAATTGGGGCTAACGGGTTTTTTAGTAAAGTGGGTCTGACATCTGCCGGATGCCAGACAAAAAGTAGGGTTCGTCACGAATTCTGAGAGAGAACCCGGGACTGGTCTTGTCACCCCAGCACCACTCCCCATTTGAGAGAATCCGAGACTGGTCCTGCCAAAAAAATTTTCTATTCTTCCTCTTTGGTTCCTTACCTCCTCTCGTCGTTCATTTTTTTGGTGACACAGAGCTTGAGCAGAGGGAGCAATGGAGGTCTTACAGTTGTGGTTGGCCGGCGGAGGAGGAGTAGGGGTTGGGGTGTGAAAATTAAATTGGTGCTGGGATAGAAGGTGGTTGCGAGTGGGAGAATGAGAGGTGGTTGAGCCTGTGGGTGTTGACTGTTTGTTTTCACCAGAAGAGGAGGAAAGGGCGGGTTGGGTACGAGGGTGATTGAAGAATTTGTTTTATTGTTTATTTTAAACAATAAATGGAAATATAAATGGAAGGACTATAATGCCCTCAACAAACAAATCACATGGCCCCCATCACTATTTAGACAGAAATATGGTTGAAATCTCAATAAATTTAACAGCAAGTCCCATATTGGCTTATTTTAAACGAATAGAAGGAATAAATCAGCAGACGAAATAATTCGGAAGGATAAGTTCGAATTGCCTAATAGTTGAGGGGGCAAAACGACTAAAGATCCTTTATTTAATCGCTTTCAGTATCTGCACTCTATTCTGATTCCTATATTTAATATTTCTTCTTTGACCAATTTCCCCATCATTTAGCTCGACTTTCTTTTCCCTTGTCCTGTTTATTTTCTTGGTGAAATTTGCAATCTTGTTTTGCCCGTAATGCTTTATTTTCGTTGGATTTGTGATTTTTAATTTGTTTCACACTGTATGATCCAACTCAATGCATTTGCTTTTCAAAATCATAAACTTTTTTTATGAATTTTGTTGATTAACATTTGATGTGCGACCCAAAAAAGAGGCGATATTAATTGTATTCTTGTGCGTTAATTGGTAAATTGCTTGGAGAATATTCTTGAAATCTGTTTATCAAAGATTGCAAACAGAATACAAAGAAATATAATTGTTGGTCCATAATGCCTTAAAAAATCAGAGCCTACAGTGTGTGTTATGGATACAGGTCAGGCATCCAATGGAAAGTAAATGTTGCTATTAAGTTTTACATAGATATGCTCCCTTAATAGAAATGGACAATCAGTTAGATTAAGGTACTTAATTTGTCTCTGCAATTAGTCAAATTCTATTTGTTTTGTGTGACCTCCTTTGATAACTCTTTCTATTCCAAGAACATTGCTTTGTCAAGAACCTTTTGCAATGCGATACAAGCAAAGTAACATCATGTTTTGCTAAAATATGAAAACTATGAGAGAATATTTGTTTGTGGGAATTTTCTGTGCATTCTTCTCCTTGTAGAAGGTCATATTTATAATACAACAAAACCTAAATAGGCAAGTAAATAATAAATTCCTAAATCTATTTACAGTAGGAATCAGGTATTAAAGTAAATCAATTACAATTATAATAGGAATTCTTGGTGTGTAAGGAAAGTAAGTCAATAACCACAAGTCACGCCAACACTCCCCCTCACGTTGGTGCATAGATGTCGCCAATGCCCAACTGATCTAGTGAATTGTGGAATGCTTTACTGGAAATCGCCTTTGTCTAAATATCCGCCAATTGATCCTCGGATTTCACAAAAGGAAACTAAAACACTTTAGCCTCAAGCTTTTGTTTGATGAAGTGTCGATCCACCTCAACATGTTTAGTACATCATGCTGAACCGGATTCTGTGCAATGGCTATAGCAGCCTTGTTGTCACAAAAGAGATTCATTGTGGATGTAGGTTTATACCCAAGTTCAGTAAGCAACTTTCTTAACCAAAGAAGTTCACAAATCCCTTTAGTCATGCCTCTGAACTCGGCTTCTGCACTGGATAAAGCTACTACATTCTATTTCTTGCTCCTCCATGTCACCAAATTACCTCCCACAAATGTGAAGTAACCCGATGTGGATTTTCTATCTGTTATATTACCAGCCCAATCTGCATCTGAATAACCATCAATATTTAGATGACCATGCTTTGAGAACATAAGTCCTTTTTCAGGTGCAGACTTCAAATATCTAAGTATCCGAAGAACTGCATTCATATGGTCTTCACTTGGAGAGTGCATAAATTGATTGACAACGCTCACCGCATAAGCAATGTCTGGTCAAGTATGTGACAAATAGATCAATCTTCCCACTAACCTTTGGTATCTTTCTTTGTTAGTTGGAACTTGATCCGGATATTCTCCAAGATGATGATTCTGAACAATAGGAGTGTCCGCAGGTTTGCAATCTAGCATTCCTATGTCTGTCAACAAGTCCAAGACATATTTCCTTTGAGAGAGAAATATGCCTTGCTGCGATCGAGCCACCTCAATTCCCAAGAAATACTTGAGTCCACCTAGATCCTTCATCTCAAACTCAGTAGCCAAATAGTCTTGTAGTTGTGATATTTTTGTTTATCATTTCCAGTAATAATCATATCATCAACATAGATTATTAATGTTGTTACCTTTCCTTTCCGATGTTTCAAGAAACAGAGTATGATCTGAGTTGCACTGTTTGAAACCATTGTTCTTCATTGCCATGGTGAACCGTCCAAACCATGCACGTGGTGATTGTTTCAATCCATACAATGCTTTTCGTAACCTGCAAACTGTTCCAGTCTGAGTAGTATTATATCCAGGAGGAATGTCCATGTACACCTCCTCCGTGAGTTCGCCATGTAGAAAAGCATTCTTTACATCAAACTGGTGTAGTGGCCAATCCAAATTAGCTGCAAGGGACAATAAGACTCTGACGGTGTTTAACTTTGCAACTGGAGCAAAGGTTTCTTCATAGTCTATACCATAGGTCTGTGTGTACCCTTTTGCCACAAGTCTTGCCTTGTATCGCTCGATAGATCCATCTGCATTGTGTTTTATAGTAAACACCCATCTACATCCGATAGTCTTTTTTCCTCGGGGTATAGTCTCCAATGTCCAAGTCTGATTTTTCTCAAGAGCTTTCATCTCCTCTTTTATAGCTTGGACCCACTTAGGATCTTTCAATGCTTCAGAGACCTTGGTTGGAATATGGATAGCAGACAACTGATGCACAAAAGCCTTGAGTGGTTCAGACAGCTTCTCAGTGGATACATGATTTGCAATTGGATACTTGGATGTCTTGCCAATATCAGGTGAATAACGGTTTGGTGGCTTCCCACGATTTTGCCTGAAAGGTAATTGATATCCAATAGTTTTATCATCTAAATGCACAAGTCTAGTAGGAGTAGTTACCTCAAGGATATTCTCAGGAGATTGGTCTGTTGGTACTGTTGAGTTAGAGGGGGGTCTTCATCTTGTTGTTCTGTATTGTCTGTAGGTGTGAGACTCGGATCAGAAATATCTTCGCATGGATCAGGTGGGTCAGGCAATTGATCACTATGAATGGGCGATTGGTCGCTTTTCGACAGAGAGTAATCTCGTGCTCCAGACTCGGAATGATCAATCATTTCTGTACAAAGGAGAATTTCTTTATTTTCCAAGTTGCTCCAATTCTGCTCTTCACTTCGTATCTCCCCCTGAAGTGTAGAATTGGATGATGGGTCATGGAAGAACAGCTCAGATTCCAGAAAGGTCACATCCAAAGTGACATAGGTTCGTTGGGTAGGAGGGTGATAACAGCGGTAGCCTTTCTGATGAGTGGCATAACCCACAAAAACACAACGAAGCGCACATGGATCAAGTTTGCTACGTTGATTTTTGTGGAGATGAACGAAAGCCACACATCCAAAGATTCGGGGTGTGAGTACCAAAACAGAAGGCAGAGGTCTGTGTTGTGCAAGCACCTGTAAGGGAGTTTTAAAGGTCAGTACACCAGAAGGCATGCGGTTGATCAGATGAACTGCGGTGACAATAGCATCATCCCAGTGATGGCGAGGAACATGAGCGCCAATCAGAAGTGCTCGGGCGGTTTCAAGAAGATGTCGATTCTTTCGTTCAGCAACACCATTTTGTTGTGGTGTCTGAGGACAAGTCGTCTCATGGATAATTCCATGTTGTTGGAAGTAAGTCTGAAAATCATGATTGACAAATTCTCCACCATTGTCTGAGCGAAGAATCTGGATTTGAGCATTAAACTGAGTTTTCATCTGTTTGTGGAAGGACTGAAAACGGGAAAACACTTCGTTTTTATTCTTCAGCAAATAAAGCCATGTCATCCGTGTACAATCATCGATGAATGTGACAAACCATCGAACACCAGAAGGAGCAGTGATAGGTGAAGGTCCCCAGACATCAGAGTGAATTAACGTAAATGGAGTAGTACACTTGTTCGTACTCAACGGGTAGGGCACATGGTGACTCTTGGCCAAAATACAAGTATCACATGTGAAGTCGGAGTCCTTGAAACCTGAGAATAAATCTGGTATAAGATGCTTCATATAACTAAAAGACGGATGTCCCAATCGACGGTGCCACAACCAGATTTGCTTTTGTTTGCTATCAAAGGGATGTGTCACACTGTTAGCCATGCCGGGACTGAAGTCATCGACATAATATAGCCCCCCTCTCTTAGTACCACGACCAAGAATCTCCTTAGTGTGAATATCCTGAAGCAAACAAAAACTCGGGTAAATGAGTACACAACAATTCAATTGTTCAGTAAGCTGACTAACTGACAACAATTTAGTGGATAAAGATGGAACAAGTAAAGTATTAGACAGTGTGAGAGAGGATGAGAGTTCAACAGTGCCAGCCCCTGTCACAGGATAAGTAACACCATTGGCATTTGCAATACAGGTTCGTCGAGGTTGTGTAGTATTCAGAAAATCATCAGGATCAAACGTCATATGATCAGTTGCACCGGAATCAATTATCCAGCTACTGGAATCAATCTTATCGGAAGTATGGAATCCATAACCAGTACCATTACTGGTCATATTGCATTGTCCTTGATCTGTAAGAGTAGCCCACCAATCGGGGTAGCCATGCAATTTAAAACAAGTCTCACAAGTGTGTCTCGGATCACCACAATATGCGCAATCTGGTCCATGTGTCGGGGTCGTTAGTCGAGAAGTCATAATCTGTGCAGCGGAAGATGCATAGGATACAGGTTGAGTAGGAATTTGGATCGAAATCTGAGCCTGAGTCGGGGCCGGAGTCGGAGTCGAAATCGGGATCGGGGTCTGAATCAGAGACAAATTCGGGGTTGGGGTCATCATCGGAGTCGGGGTCGGGGTCGTCGTCGGAGTAGTCGAGGCTCGGGGTCGTCGTCGTCAGGGTCGGGGTCGTCAAAATAGGATCCTGATTCTGGATCAGGGTTCGGGGTTAAAGTCTGCATCTGTAGGAGCGGAGCCATCTGGGCACTCAACTCAACGATGGTTGGTGGAGAATGAGAGAAGGAGTCGGTGGTGCTACCTCCATGAGGGTTGAAAAAATCATCAACCCCCATAGCGGCGGGGGTTTGAAACTAGAGTCAGCAATTCCAAGATCGCCGCTCTGATACCATGCTAAAATATGAAAACTATGATAGAATATTTGTTTGTGGGAATTTTCTGTGTATTCTTCTCCTTGTAGGAGGTTATATTTATAATACAACGAAACCTGAATAGGCAAGTAAATAATAAATTCCTAAATCTATTTATAGTAGGAAATCAAGAATTAAAGTAAATCAATTACAATTATAATAGGAATTCTAGGTGTGTAAGGAAAGTAAGTCAATATCCACAAGTCACGCCAACATGTTATTTTATTTTAGTTGAGCTTCAATTTTGCTTTCATTTGTATTTGGTATGCGTAATGTACATCTGAACTTGATATTCTTTTTTTTTTGCCGGATAGGATTACTGTTTTTAATTCAAGAGACAAGCTTGCAATTTATGGTATTATCATATTGTCATATCTTTTTGTTTTTTTTTTTTCTTCTAGGCTTCTAACATTCCAATAATCTTTTCCTCTTTGTCTCTGCATGTCCAGCATTGCGCCTAGAGATAGGAGATTATTATTTTCAAGTTGTTAACTCTTGAGATACTTTGTCATTTTTTAATATTACGTGAAACAAAAACATGCATTTAATATTATTGTATAGAAGACCATGTAATTCTTTTTATGCCGTTAAATGAAATTTTAGTTCAATTTACTTGAAAATTTTGGAATCTTGAGTAAGGGACGGCGGTCACATATACAACGGTTTTGAAACATACAAGACGACGATGCAAGAATGGTTAATTTTGACGATATATGTGTGTAAGAATGTGCTTCCATTAAGGATGTCACATCCTTTTTGTAAATCAAACCCATAGTTGCTTTCCCTGCCAAAAAAATTATACTAATTAAGAAAACCAACTCAAAATCAAGGCTCCACTCCATTGAAATGTCATGTACATTACGAAGTGACAATAAACAAGCAATATGAAAGCAATAC
>NW_023010013.1:98314-131247 GCF_902201215.1 Prunus dulcis | reverse complement strand
TTTTTGTTATGGCTGATGACTGTTGTCCTTTTGGTTTGGAAGTTCTTCTGGTTTGTATTTTCTTCATCTTTTAATTTGTATACCTGCATTAGAAATAGGAACATGACAGTAAAGTATCGATGTTAATACCCTATACTGGAACTTAACAGTGGTAGAAAAGCACAAGAAATAGGATTTCAAAGAGAACTAGTAGTGTTATTACCCTATATTGGAACTTTATTTACAGTGGCAGACATGCGTTAGAAATAGGATTTCCAAGGGAACAATCAGTATTATTACCATATACTGGAACTTGACAGTGGTAGAAATGCACAAGAAATAGGATTTCAAAGAGAACTAGTAGTGTTATTACCCTATATTGGAACTTTGCAGTGGCAGACATGCGTTAGAAATAGGATTTCCTAGGGAACAATCAGTATTATTACCATATACTGGAACTTGACAGTGGTAGAAATGCACAAGAAATAGGATTTCAAAGAGAACTAGTAGTGTTATTACCTTATATTGGAACTTTATTTACAGTGGCAGACATGCGTTAGAAATAGGATTTCCTAGGGAACAATCAGTATTATTACCATATACTGGAACTTGACAGTGGTAGAAAAGCACAAGAAATAGGATTTCAAAGAGAACTAGTAGTGTTATTACCCTATATTGGAACTTTATTTACAGTGGCAGACATGCGTTAGAAATAGGATTTCCTAGGGAACAATCAGGGTTATCGACCCTAGATTAGTGACTAGAATAATGGTCCTATGCATTTATTCCAGTAGTGAATCCTATATAGTTTCAAGATTTTGTCCTTCATTCGAATTTAAAATACTGTTATTACCCTAGATTGGATCTTTATAGCAAATAATCAATAGTAAATGTCTTACCTTTGAAGCGTTTTCTTGTCGAAATTGTTCTCTGAAATTTTGTCTTGGTTCTGAAGGTGGAGGTCAGTGTCTGGTGTTCGTTTTGAAAGTAGATGAAGCTTCGTGGTGATTATGGAGTCTCTGTTTTGCAGACGATTTGATGAAGACGAAGAGTGAAGAGACGTTTTGCAGAGATGGCTTAAATGAAGGCGCGCGTGCTGGCAGTTAAGTTACGGTTTACTTTTACGGTTTACTTTTTTTTTTGGGCCGAAAGTTATGGAATACGAGATGGTACAATGTTTGGGCTTGTTTATAAATTTGGGCTGGGTTTGTTTTGGGTGTTTTTTGAGTTTTTTTTCTGTTGGGCTTGATAGTGGCAGTGCTGTAATTTATTGGAACTTCAACACTAATTTGTTATTTAATAAATGGATTTTGGGTGTGTTTATGAAGTGTTTTCCATGTGGGGTTTTTTTTATAATTTCAGCTCCTATTTTGGGTATATTAGTGAAGATCCCTTTTTTAAAACCCGTTTCTACGTGAAACCTAATTGGACCCAACTTATAATCTTAACCGTCAAATCTTATCCAACGGTGTAGATAGAAGTTCGCACCAATTGATCGCGAACAGACGTCCTCGCTAGAGCCTAGCGCATTATACACCTTGGATACCCTTCTACCCTTTGTTTAGAGAGTAATTTCCTTTGTTTTTTTTCACTTAAATAAGGTAAACTGCAATAAGTTAACTTACTAATGTTAACCAAAACGAGCAACTATGAAAATGAAATGAAACAGAGTCGCAGACAGAAAAATAAAAATAGGTGTGAGAAAGAGTCAAAGAAAGAAAGACACAATTACAACTTGCAAGTTGCTACTGGCTGGCCCAATTCATAATGCACTCGTAGCTTGATGTAGCTTGATGCACATGGAATAAATCACGATGCCATTTTTGAACCAGTAAACTTTCATGATAGTCTGCAGAAGAAGAAGAAGGATGACAAGAACAAATTGCACCATTACATGGTTTACATTGTTACTCTTGTTATGCTCTGCGCACCCGTTTTGTTTTGCTAGGGACACACTCACATATGACACTCCAATTACAGACGGCATTCGATCAGAAACTCTTGTTTCAGCTGGAGGAGAATTTGAACTGGGATTTTTTACACCTTCATCAACACAAAGCTCTGGCCTTGCTAGAAGATATGTTGGCATTTGGTATCACAATATTAGTCCAAGGACAGTTGTTTGGGTTGCTAACAGAGAGAAGCCAGTTGTCAATTCAACTAGCACTGGAGTTTTTGCGATCAAAGAAGGTAACCTCCAAGTGTTGGATAGTTTTACTGATGAGTCTTATTGGTCAACAGAGCTTCAAACACCCAAGTCTTCAAATTTGGTGGTGAGGCTTATGGATTCTGGGAATCTGGTGTTGTTTAAGGATGGTGATGATCATTTGTGGCAGAGCTTTCAAAACGCAACTGATACATTCATTCCTGGGATGGTGATGGATACAAACTTAGAATTGACTTCATGGAGAAACCAAGATGACCCAGGAATTGGGAACTTCACCTTCAAGCTAGATCAAGAAGGAGACAATCATTTTGTTATTTCAAGAAAATTAATTCCTTATTGGAAAAGTGGAAAGCCAGGTGAGTTTTCCACTTCAGCTGAAATGATTCCTCCCATAGCTCGTATGTTTTTAAATTTCAGCAAGAGTGCTGCCATACCTATAGGTCGAGGATATAATTATTATACTTTTACAGCTATGACAACATTGAAAATCAAATATAAAAGAACGGTGATGAATTTTAATGGAAAGATACAGTTTCTGAACTGGCTTGAACAAGAGAAGCGGTGGAGTTTGCTTTGGACGCTGGAGCCAAGAGATCGATGCAGTGTGTTTAATGCTTGTGGGAACTTTGGCAGCTGTAACAGTAATAATTGGCCGTTGGTGTGCAAATGTTTGCCAGGTTTTAAACCCCAGTTTGCAGAGCAATGGGAAACTGGAGACTTTTCAGGTGGATGTGAAAGGAAGTCGACAATATGTAGCGAGGACACTTTCTTGAGATTGAAGATGATGAAAGTGGGAAAACCAGACACACACATCGATGTTGACAATGAAACAGGATGCAGGAACGAGTGCTTAAATAACTGCCAGTGCCAGGCTTTCTCATATAGTACAGGTGTAAACAGCACCAGAAGGGATTATACACCTACTTCCTTGTGCTGGATATGGTTGAGGGATCTAAATAATCTTGAAGAAGAGTATGGACATTGTGGCGAAGACCTCTCTGTTCGAGTTGCCTTAGGTATTGCATTTCTCCGTTTAATTTTGGATTATGATGGAATATATGCAGTTCTTGGTTTGTTTCACCAAACTACTTTTACAGTTGAAAAAAGATGTAAGAGACTCAGAGTTTAAAGCACCTCAGTTAGGATGAGGGATGTCATACGTGCGTAGCAGTAACAAATTCTACACACATACACAACTAAGCAGTCTGTTATATGCTAGAAGCATTCTATGTTAAGCTTTTACATGTGAGCATGATTGCAGAAGCATGAGGTTAATGCTACTTTTTTAGTTCGTTATGATAGTCAAAAAATTAAATCTTGTGCAGAATCAACCGTAAGAGACTGCAAGCCTTGTGGCACAACCGTCATTCCTTATCCCCTCAGCACTGGATCAGCCCAAGTACACGAAGATTTGTCATCCAAGAAAAAGATGTGGATAATTGTGATCCTAGGAGCACATCCAAAAGTCAGCAGCTCAACCTGTCACTGCCATTTAAGTTGATCAGTTGGTGCAGTGCCAACCTTACATCTAGAGATACTAATGCAGTAGAGTTGGGTTGGGAGCCGCCGACGGAACCATCCTGTACAACATCTGCAGACTGTAGGGATTGGCCACATTCAACTTGCACTCCAGCAAGAGATGGAAAGAAAAAATGCCTTTGCAATTCCAATTTTCAGTTGAATGGCTTAAATTGTACTCGAGGTGAGAACGTCATGTTAGGCATAAAAGTTTGCTGATGCATGTGGGCCTCTTGCTGCAAATCAATATTTTTTTAGAGTCACTGTGTTATGGGAATTCATATGGTAATCAATTATCTTTTTTTAGATTGAGTAGAAATTATAATTGGAAAATGATAAAACCAAGTAGAATTGGATTATCACTGGAATTTGCCATTTTACATTGTTAACTCAATAAGCTTATTGTATGATGAAAACTCACATGTATAACGTTCCCCTTGCTTTCTTTAATTTTCCAGAGTCAGAAGAGCAATCTAGAAGAAAAATGTCATTGTCTCTGATACTGATAGTTGTGGCCGTCCTTAGAGTTGTGATTTTTCTGGCATGCATTGTTTGTGTTTATATATGGAGAAGAAAGACAACCAAGAGACGAGGTAACTACTTTGCTATATGCACTCTGTACTGAACATCTGCAGAATTGGTCCTATTGAATGACAGCATGAAAATAAAATTATTCAATTCCATGTATTAGATAAAATAAATCGAGCACAACTTGATAGTGAAAGACGAGTTCAAGAGTTGATGGACACAACTGAATTCACGGAAGAAGATGAGAGAGATATAGATGTACCCTTTTTCGATTTGCAAAGCATACTGGATGCTACAGATAATTTCTCAAATGCAAACAAACTTGGACAAGGGGGCTATGGACCTGTTTACAAGGTAATTCAGGAATACTTGTTTGCCAAATCATTGCAACTGAACCACCTGAGCAACACTTTGTCCCTAGAAAATTGTTTTTCATTATGTTGATGTGTTCTGGTTAGTTGTAAATTGATGAAAAGGGAATTTTGTTGCCAGGGCAAGTTTGTTGGAGATCAAGAAATCGCGGTAAAGAGGTTATCAAGGGCTTCAAGACAAGGCTTACAGGAATTTAAGAATGAGGTGGTGCTGATTGCCAAACTTCAACACCGAAACCTTGTTAGGCTTAAAGGATTTTGCATCGAAGGAGAAGAAAAAATTTTACTCTATGAGTACATGCCTAACCAAAGTCTAGACTTCTATATATTTGGTTTGTTCCTAGTCCTCATTTCAGTATTTTTTTTACTGCATGATATATGGTTTCTTGATTATCAGAGCTCCTTTCTCTAATGGAAAATGCAAACTTTGGCAGATCATACAAAAAGCATGGTTCTCAATTGGGAGATGCGCTTCAACATCATTTTGGGAATCGCTCGAGGACTTCTTTATCTTCATCAAGATTCCCGATTGAGGATCATTCACAGAGATTTGAAAACCAGCAACATTCTCTTAGATGAGGAGATGAACCCCAAAATATCTGACTTCGGCTTGGCGAGGATTGTTGGAGGCAAAGAAACTGAGTCGAATACAAACACAGTAGTTGGAACTTAGTAAGTTTCGTGTGGACGGTTTAAATTTCAGGGTGGATATTTCATACATTGTAGCACAAATTTGAAATTTTAATTCCTTGACCATTTTAGAGGGAAGTGCTTTGGTGCCTGCATATTTTACAAACTGTTATTATAATTTGTGATGCAGTGGTTACATGTCTCCGGAGTACGCATTAGGTGGAACTTTTTCAGTGAAATCAGATGTGTATGGCTTCGGTGTGGTTCTTCTTGAGATAATCAGTGGAAAAAAGAACACAGGATTTTATCAATCCCAACAAACTTTCAGCCTCATAAGTTATGTAAGTGTGGTGGTTGAATCTTTCATATCCATACCCTTTATTTTATAATTATAACCCCATTTTTATACTTCAACCATATTGAAATTTCAACATTTTCTCAGGCATGGAAACTGTGGACAGAAAACAAGGCTTTGGAACTAATGGACAAGACTTTGGATGAAAGTTGCAACAAAAGTCAATTTATTAAGTGTGTCAATGTTGGGCTCTTATGCGTGCAAGAAGACCCTGTTGACCGCCCCGCCATGTCAAATGTTCTTACCATGCTTGACAGTGAAATTTCAATCTCTCCAACTCCTAAACAACCAGCCTTTCTCTTTAGGAGAGGCAACAACTCCAGCAGAGCTGCTTCTTCTACTAAGCCAGAAACAATTGCCGAAATAACTACAAGTCTAGAAGAAGGTAGATAGTTAAAGCATTGCTGAGGCTGTAATTAGTCCCTTTGTCCTCCTTAAGTGAACTTTTAACTTTTTATGTCTCATATTTTCCTTTATACTGAAACTGTAACTTTTTCTTTGTCATGAGTCTACGTGGCCAAACGTGGTAATTGTAAAAGCCCTCTCAACTATATAATGTCGGTCACAAAGATTTGACCTCTTTGCAATGCTACTTGGTCTCACAATATGAGTAGCATATAATGAAAATCAACTTGGAATCTTTTTTTTCCAAGTAATAAATAAATAAATCAGACGACTTTGACCCTAACTTTAAGCCAGCTACTTTTCAATCATTCAGCTACTTTTGATAAAGCAAAAGCATCAACCATTTAGTGATTGCAGACTGGCTCTACTGACCAGTAAACTGGTATGATTAGTTTAGTTCCTCTTGATATATTGGAACTAGGAAAATGGCTTATTGGACCGAATTAGCTGTCTTAATTTTTTTTAAAAATCTATTTGCAAAATGATGATGCACTTGTAGAAACGAGGCCATTTTTGAACCAGTAAACTTTCATGATGGCCTGCAGAAGAAGAAGAAGGATTACAAGAACAAATTGCACCATTACATGGTTTACATTGTTACTCTTGTTATGTTCTGCGTACCCGTTTTGTTCTGCTAGAGACACACTCACATATGACACTCCAATTAGAGATAGTGTTGGATCAGAAACTCTTGTTTCAGCGGGAGGAAAATTTGAACTGGGATTTTTTACACCTTCATCAGCGCAAAGCTCTGGCCTTGATAGAAGATATGTTGGCATTTGGTATCACAATATGAGTCCAAGGACAGTTGTTTGGGTTGCCAACAGAGAAGACCAACCAGTTGCTGTCAATTCAACGAGTACTGGAGCTTTTGCAATCAAAGATGGTAACCTCCAAGTTTTGGATAATACTAGTGGAAAGTCTTATTGGTCAACAGGCCTTGAAACATCCGAGTCTTTAAATTTGATGGTGAGCCTTATGGATTCTGGGAATCTGGTGTTGTTAAGGGATGGTGATGATGATCCATTGGCAGTGAATAATATTTTGTGGCAGAGCTTTCAAAATCCAACTGATACATTCATTCCTGGGATGAAAATGGATAACGACATGGAATTGACTTCATGGAGAGACCAAGACGACCCGAGAATCGGCGACTTCACGTTCAAACTAGATCAAGAAGGAGACCAGTTTGTTACCTTAAAAAATTCGACTCCTTACTGGAGAAGTGGAGAGTCAGGTAATAAATTTTCTAGCTCGGCCGGAATGTTTCCTCCACTAGATGATCTATTATTCAATTTCAGCAAGAGTACTGCCAGATCTAGAGGACCAAATAAATATAATAATTTTACAACTGTGACAAGATTGGACTATAATTATACAAGAATGCTGATGAGTTTTACTGGGGAGGTACAGTTTTTGACCTGGATTAATCACACAAAGCAATGGAATTTGTTATGGAAGGAGCCAAGAGATCGATGCAGTGTGTTTAATGCTTGTGGGAACTTTGGCAGCTGTAACATTAATAATTGGCCGTCGGTGTGCAAATGTTTGCCAGGGTTTAAACCTCAGTTTGCAGAGCAATGGGAAGCCGGAGACTTTTCAAATGGATGTGCAAGGGAGTCGACAATATGTAGCAAGGACACTTTCTTGAGCTTGAAGATGATGAAAGTGAGAAATCCAGACGCACAAATAACTTCTGAACATGAAATACAATGCAGGAAAGCGTGCTTAAATAGCTGCCAGTGCCAGGCTTTCTCATATGGTGCAGGTGTAAACAGCACTAGCAGGGATACTGCTACTTCCTTGTGCTGGACATGGTCGAGCGATCTAAATAATCTTGAAGAAGAGTATGATAATGGCCAAAACCTCTCTGCTCGAGTTGCCTTGTCTAGTTTAGGTATTGCATTTCCCTGTTTAATTTTGGATTACGATGGAACATATGCAGTTGTTGGTTTGTTTCACCAAACTACTTTACAGTTGAAAAAAGATGTAAGAGAGTGAGAGTTTAAAGCACCTCAGTTAGGATGAAATTAACTACAATCAATAATGTTGAGGGATGTCATACGTGCGTAGGAGTAACAAACTCTACACACATACACAACTAAACAGTCCGTGTTATATACTAGAAGCATTCTATGTTAAGCTTTTACATGTGAGTAAGATTGCAGAAGCATGAGGTTAATGTTAATTTTTTAGTTCGTTATGACAATCAAGAAATTACATCTTGTGCAGAATCAACCGTAAGAGACTGCAAGCCTTGTGGCACAACCATCATTCCTTATCCCCTGAGCACTGGACCGGATTGTGGTGACCCCATGTATTCCCGTTTCAATTGCAGCACCATCATAGGCCAGCTTAGCTTCGTGGGACTGACAGGCACATTCTTTAGAGTTATTAGTATCAACCCAAGTACACAAAGATTCGTCATCCAAACCAAAAATTGTGATCCTATGAACAGAGTCCAAAGTCAGCAGCTGAACCTATCTCCATTCACAGTGACCAGATGGTGCTATGTTCCCCTGGGAAATTTTAGTTCTCAAGTTTCATCCGGAGGTACTAATGCAGTAGAAATAGGTTGGGAGCTGCCGCTGGAACCAGCCTGTACAATATCTGCAGACTGCAGGGGTTGGCCACATTCAACTTGCAGTCCAGCAAGTGATGGAAAGAAAAGATGCCTTTGCAATGCCAATTATCAATGGAGTGGCTTTAACTTAAATTGTACTCAAGGTGAGAACGCGTTAGGCTAGGGATAAAATTGCGCTGATGCATGAACTTGTTAGTGCAAATCAATTTATGTTGGGACCAATGCTTGTCCGTCTGAGTAGAAATCATAGAAATAACTGAAACTAAGTAGAATTTGACTGATAAATCCAATCATTTAGTTGGCTCATTATAAATGCATCATGTCATTTTAGATTGTTCACTTCAGTAATCTAATTACATGATGATAACTTCATGTAGAATTTCCTCTTGCTTTCTTATAGAAGGTAATCTTCAACAGACACCAAAATCGCAAATAGAAGAACAACCAAGAAGGAAAGTGCCAGTGTCTCCGATACTGATAGTTGTGGCAGTTGTTACAAGCGGAATTTTTCTTGCATGCATCGTTTGTGTTTATATATGGAGAAGAAAGATAACCAAGAGACAAGGTAACTACTTTGCTATATGCACTCTATGCATGAACATCTGCAGGATTGGTCCTATTGAATGACAGCATGAGAATAATATTCTTCAATTTCATGTCTTAGATAAAATAAATCGAGCACAACTTGATAGTGAAAGGCGAGTCCAAGAGTTGATAGACACAGGTGAGTTCAAGGAAGAAGATGAGAAAGGTATAGATGTACCCTTTTTCGATTTGCAAAGCATATTAGACGCTACAGATAATTTTTCAAATGCAAACAAGCTTGGACAAGGGGGCTATGGCCCTGTTTATAAGGTAATGGAGGAATACTTGTTTTCCATTTCATTGCAATTGAGCCACCTTAGCAACATTTTATGTGTTGTGTTATTTTCCCTCCAAAATTGTTTTATCATTAATGTATTCTGGTTAGTTGTAAATTCATGTGAGAGGGAATTTTTTTTTGTCCAGGGAAAGTTTCTTGGAGATCAAGAGATTGCAGTAAAGAGGTTATCAAGGGCTTCAGGACAAGGCTTACAGGAATTTAAGAATGAGGTGGTGCTGATTGCCAAACTTCAACACCGAAACCTTGTTAGGCTTAAAGGATATTGCATCAAAGGAGAAGAAAAAATTTTACTCTATGAGTACATGCCTAACAAAAGCTTAGACTCCTTTATATTTGGTTTGTTCCTAGTCCTCATTTCAATATTTTTATACTGCATGATATATGGTTTCTTGAATATCAGAGCTCCCAAGTTTCTCTAATGGATAATGCAAAGTTTGCCAGATCATACAAAAAGCATCTTTCTCAATTGGGAGATGCGCTTTAACATCATTTTGGGAATCGCTCGAGGACTTCTTTATCTTCATCAAGATTCCAGATTGAGGATCATTCACAGAGATTTGAAAACCAGCAACATTCTCTTAGATGAGGAGATGAACCCCAAAATATCTGACTTCGGCTTGGCGAGGATTGTTGGAGGCAAAGAAACCGAGTCTAACACAAACACAGTAGTCGGAACTTAGTAAGTTTTGTGCAGACGGTTTAATTTTTAGGGTGGATGCTTCATACATTGTAGCAAAAATTTATTGACTGTTATCATAATTCGTGATGCAGTGGTTACATGTCTCCGGAATACGCATTAGATGGAACTTTCTCAGTGAAATCAGATGTGTTTAGCTTCGGTGTGGTTCTTCTAGAAATAATCAGTGGAAAAAAGAACACAGGATTTTATCAATCCCTACAAACTTTCAGCCTCATAAGTTATGTAAGTGTTCTGTTTTATCTTTCATATCCATTTATTTTGGGGTTATTGCATTTTTGGTCATAAGGGTTATGGTCGAATTTAATTTTGGTTATCGAAATTTCAATTTTTCGAATCAGGTCATATGCTTCAATTCTGTCAGTTTCCTTAATTAAAAAAATATTTTTTAATATTAAATTATAAATAAATAAAAATAAATTTTTTTAATTATTAGATCCCTTTACCCAACCCCCACCCGGCAGTGATAGCCATAACCACCCACCTCAAAAGTGAACATTGCAGACCCACAACCCCACCCCTTGCCACAAGCCCCTGCCCAACATCAGCAGCACCACCTCGCCCCTCTCTGTCTCTGCCCCGCGACTCTCTTCGCTAGGGTTATGGGAGGGGGCAGTCATGTTTTGTTTTTTTTTTTTGGGGGGGGGGGGGGGGGGGGTTGGTGGGGGGGGGGCGGCGCGCGAAACGGAGGAACCATGGTGGTTTTTTTGGTTGCAGGGAGAGAGAGCTCCCAAAATCAAAGGCCTTGTTCTTGAGGTCTCTCTCTATGAGACCCAGCAAAGGAGCGTTTGGGTCAATTGGGCATGCCAAAAATCTATACTTTTTGGGCATTATCTCTCATCTCCGATTTCTTAATCTAGGGCTCTTATTCAAACCAATCAACTGCGTCTCCCAAATGTATCACCAAACGCCAGCCCATCAATGTATTATTATTGTGTTGAGACTTGCATGAACCATTAAATTTCTGTATGTTATGTTCTGTACCAAAAGCAAGGCCACCTTCTTTCTCTTTATCACGACCCACCCTCCATTCTTTTTTTTAAATTCTTTTTCTTTTAATTTTTTTTACATTTTCTTTATTATTTTAAAATGTCTAAGGAATTTGCCTTGAAGAATGACAAATTTGCCCTAATTAAAATAATTAAAATATATTTTATTTATATAATTTAATATTTAAAAAATATTTTTTTAATTAATATAACTGACGAAATTGGCAAAGGACCCACTAGTGTAGTGGTTTGGAGTATTTACTCCCTCAGGCAAGGTCCTGGGTTCGAGTCCTAGCATCCGTGTTGTGTGTGTGAGTTTAATATGCTATCGCCCCTTTCAATAGGAAAGGACCTCAAAAAAAAAAAAAAAAAAACTGACGAAATTGAAGCATATGACCTGATTTTCTAACAGTTGCAAATAGGGTGACCAAAATTGAAAAATTAAAATTTCGGTGACCAAAATTAAACTCGATCCTAACTTTAGTGACTAAAATTGTAATTACCCTTTTATTTCTAACCTGTTTGGATTACACCGTTTTGAAATTTAAACATTTTCTCAGGCATGGAGACTCTGGACAAAAAACGAGGCCTTGGAACTAATGGACATGACTTTGGATGAAAGTTGCAACAAAAATCAATTTATCAAGTGTGTCAATGTTGGGCTCTTATGCGTACAAGAAGACCCCATTGATCGTCCCACGATGTCAAATGTTCTTACCATGCTTGACAGTGAAATTGCAATCTCTCCAACTCCTAAACAACCAGCCTTTCTCTTAAGGAGAGGCAACAACTCCAGCACAGCTTCTTCTTCTACTAAGCCAGAAACATTTGCCGAAATAACTACAAATCTAGAAGAAGGTAGATAATTAGAGAATGGTTTGAGGCTGTAGTTACTAACTAGTTAGTCTTTTATAGTCATGCTTTTAGCATGGTGATGTAAATAGTGGTATCATGCTCAGTTTAGCAAGGTTCAGTTACAAAAAATAAACTAATAACATGTTTTATGTGCTACTTGTTATGTGAAAATATTGGGCATATTTTAATAGATCAAGCAATTATAAAAACATCAAAATATGGGCAACCTTTAGTTGCTCATTGTTCAAAAGAGTTTGGGCAGGTGTTTATATATATGGTACTGGGTGGTGGAAGGGGATCTAGGTCTTGCTAGCTCTGCTGTACAGGTGGCTTACATTCTTTCTACTCCTCTGTAGAGGTTTTGACTCTGTTGGCATAAATTTGGAAAATGGCAGGTGTTAGTGTATATAAGTGTATATAAATGGAAAATTTTGGGTGAGAGCAATAACTATTATGACATAATTAAGTTAAAAAATACAATATGACAAACAACAGTCTATATACATCAAGCATTGTATTAATCTGATGGACAAAAGTATAAACTCAATCTATTGAATAAATTCAGAACAATTGTGACAATTATTAAATAGTTATAAGAGAATTAAGCCAACACTTGAGCTTGAACAGAATCAAATCAAGGGGTGTTGATTTTGTAGCCATAAATATGGTAAATGGTATGCGGTAATGGAGACAAATGAGAAAATTTTGGCGAAGACAATGGCTATTGTTATAGAATTAAGGCCAAATAAACTGCACAAACCAAATTTAAATAACCTATGAACACCTAATGACCTATAAATAGAATAAGATAACCTAACGACCTAATGAGCAAGTTTGTTATAGAATCAAGATAATCTAATGGAGAAGCTATAGAAGCAGTAATAATCTATAAACAGCTATAGGTCATAGAAGTATAATAAAGACAGAAATAACAGGCTACATGTTATAGTTTTTGTTCATTACATTTAAAACATCTAATAAGAATTGTGAATCTTACAATGCACACAATTATCAACTTCACTCAAGCAACACTGAGTGGCAATTCAAATCCACCATGAACCAATTTATAAGTTCAAACATAGAACTCAATCATATGATAAACCATCACACAAAAGGTTTAGTTTCGGTCCAAAAGAGCAATTCGAGGATATGGTTCTTACCTAAAATGCTTTAGTGAAGTTGCAAAATCACCCTTGTCCTCATGAGCAAACCTTTCAACAGCTGAAAAAAGAATGAAAGGAAATTTTCATTGTAATTCTAATCATTGGTGGTGCATTAGTAGACATGGGTGTGGACTCGGACTTGGAGTGGTGAGAGAGGTGTGTTAATAGTATGACTTTGTGAACGAACTTCTATAATCACCAATGTGAAGCCTATGTGTTCACTGGAATTCAGGAACAGATTCAATGGATATAATTGGAGCAATATAATTGAAATTCAATCCTACGTGTGACTAACATAAAAAAACAGATTATAAATGAATACGTATCTATGTATTACTCTAAACTAAAAAACAGATTTAAAGGATATAATTATGATATGAATATGCTTGTTTCACAATGAAAAACAGCAATGGGCCATGATCCAATGTAAAACAGAATGTTCAATTCTTGTTTATTTGAGTGTCTGCACAATCATTACAGCTAATATATTTCAGAACTTATTGTAGAAAATTATTGACCATGGAACTAAAATACTCTAAAACTACATAGAATCCGGTAAATATTTCTGAATACAGAAGCACTATAAGTAAGTACAAAATTAGGCCAACAGAAGAAATGAAACCTCTAATATGATCCTGAAGCAATGGATGGGGCATAAAGCAAGAATCTGCCACTCAGACAATAAATGAAACCTCTAACATCAAAAACAGATTCAAGAGATGCCAAAAATACGAAAACAGTTCTACAGATGCCACACCAGATTCAACAGATCCAAGAGATGCATAAATACCAAAACAGAATAAAGGCAGAAATAATAGGCTATAGGTTATAGTTTTGTTCATTACATCTAAACAATCTGATAAGGCCATCAAATTAGTATTAGTCCACCACATTAGTATTAGGCCATCAAATTTTTTCCATCTCTTTCATTTGTAAACTCTATCGGGTTTGAACAAAATGTACTCATAACCTACCCCTTAATTGGTGGGAACAGTTTTTTCACTAACGCCCTTAACTATGTAAATAACTACATTTAAAAAGTAGGCAAACAGATAATAAACAAACAGGAATTCTCATGTTTCACCTCTGAGAACCAATAAATTGCAGAAATTGTAAATTGAAATAAAGTTATGTTCCTGTATTCAATGAAAGAGAGCAAACTTACATTTGAATCTGCAGTGAAGTTGAAAAACTGGAATAAGATTCCCAAGACCAAGAAAATAATTCCAACAATAATACCCAATGACTCAAGCCTGCAAACACAAATGGATTAATTGGCTTTAAAAACGAAGTGGACGTATGTACTTCAGAAATGACACATGTTCCAACTACTTCTAGTTTGGATTGGATTTTCTCCTCCATTTCCAATCCAAAAGTTTCTTCTCACCAATTGATCGGATCATAATTCACGAAAATTATAATCTCATCCCAATCGGGTACCAGATTTCTGGACCTCATCCGAAACTGGAGACAGGTCTTTGTTCAAATTGGCATTTTCATAACCGAGAGAGAGAGAGAGAGAGAGAGAGAGAGAGAGAGATTGATTATGGAAGAGAATGGGAAATTGAGAAATGTATCTGTAATCATATCTGCAAGGGCTTAAAGGGCGAGGGCATTTATTGAGAGAGTTAAAGTTGGCAAGATCAAACTCGCACATCTTAGAAGAACATGTAACGGATTTGAATGTAGAAGAGCGATCTGTATTGAACACCCTATTGTGGTCTATCCTGCGTTTGCGTATGCCACAACTCTTACCGCAATGGCTTCCGCATCTCACCCATGTCAAGTCACTGCCTGTACTTGGAATCACCGTGAATTTCTGGGCAGGTGTTCCTAATTTGAGCTTCACCAGGTACTGCCCGATACCATAATCCCAACCGGCATTCCCATAAAAATCGTCCACGCCTCTCTCACCACTGCAAACACAATGGCCACTCCCATAAAAATCGAAGTCTCCAGATAATCTCCAACAGTAGACCGACCTCTTCCATCATTGCCCCGCAACCAGGCCAACCAACCTGGTTAGAAGCGAACCCAGCATCTGATAGAAGAAGGTTCCAAGTCGTTACAATCGAAGGAGAGGGGGGCAAAACAGGGAAAACACAAAGCAACTGGCCAAGGGCAAAACCGTGATTTCACTGTGCTGATAAGAAAACTAAGTTTGCAAAACAGTAAAAAGAGAGAGTAATTTCGTCATTTCACTGTGCTTAGCTACAGTGTTTAGTTGCATTGGGTTTTAGTATATATAGAATTTTAAAATATCTAAGGAATTTGCCTTGAAGAATGACAAATTTGCCCGAATTAAAATAATTAAAATATATTTTATTTATATAATTTAATATTTAAAAAATATTTTTTAATTAATGTAACTAACGAAATTGAAGCATATGACCTGATTTTCTAACAGCTGCAAATAAAGTGACCAAAATCGAAATTGAACTCGATCCTAACTCTAGTGACTAAAATTGTAATTACCCCTTTATTTTATAACCCCATTTTTATACTATTTGGATTACACCATATTGAAATTTAAAAATTTTCTCAGGCTTGGAGACTGTGGACCAAAAACGAGGCCTTGGAACTAATGGACATGACTTTGGATGAAAGTTGCAACAAAAATCAATTTATCAAGTGTGTCAATGTTGGGCTCTTATGCGTACAAGAAGACCCCGTTGATCGACCCACGATGTCAAATGTTCTTACCATGCTTGACAGTGAAACTGCAGTCTCTCCAACTCCTAAACAACCAGTCTTTCTCTTAAGGAGAGGCAACTACTCCAGCACAGCTTCTTCTTCTACTAAGCCAGAAACGTTTGCCGAAATAAGTCTAGAAGAAGGCAGATAATTAAAGAGTGGTTTGAGGCTACATATACGTATCATAGGTTTCTTTGTTTATATTTAAGTGTAACTTTTTCTTCGTAACAATGATCAATTTATGTTTCTTTTGCTTGATGATTCTACGCGGTAACCTTTTGTGCTTCTGTCGGTCACAAATATTTGACCTCTTTGTAATGCAACTTGGACTCATTGTGTGTATATTTTCTTCTGCAGACCAAATAAAAAATTCATGAAATCAACTTGGAACTCTTTTTCTGTGTGGGAGTTTTGTTGTGGTCAATGATAGGTTTGATGTAAGGAGATTCAACTGTTCGTCGACTCAAACAAGAGACAATTAATAATTATTCAAGCAAAGAATTTGTAGTTTAAGTGGTTAAGAATATTTATCTCTACGTCTGTGGGAGCAAATTTCCTAACAAGAATATTCGATTGGAAAGATTCCCCTTTCTTCTTCGCCACCTCTTTCTCCATACAAAATAGAATAAATAAGAGGACCACACCCGGGGGTGTTGGCCAAAGACCCTCCGATGCCTATAGTGGAGATCTCTATTTCTCTGTTGTATTGATAAAGCCAAGTATTTATACAAAGATTTACAAACCCTAGAAGGAATATTATGTTACTTAGATGCTATTCCTAAATCAATTACAATCAATACATAAAGGGAAATAAAAAAACATTTTGATTTCCAACACAAATATTTGACCTCTTTGTAATGCTACTTGGACTCATTGTGTACATTTTCTTGCGCAGACTAAAAAAAAGATCATGAAATCAACTTGGAAAGTTTATTATTATTTTTTTTTTTTCGAGTTTGTTGTGATCAATGATAAGTTTGATATAAGAAAAACACGAGACAATTAATAATTATTCGAGCAAAGAATTTGCAACTCAAATAGTTAAGAATATTAATTTTTCATCCAAAGTCTTAGTGTTCGTTTCCCTACCCGCGCAGATGGTTTGAAGGCTTCACACATATTTAAGGTTAGGTTTTGGTTGTTGTGTTCATGTGTGGCTGACGGGTTGTGCTGTGTGCTGTCATTGACAAATTCCGAGCTTTGGTTTTTCATTAGAATCCTCGAATAAGGAAACACATGCCCTCTGGTAAGTTTCTCCCTCTTTTCCCCAAATTAAGGTTTTCGCTATTGCGCCTTTTTGTGTGTCATATACCCATTAAAAAACTCATGCTGGTCGACTTTTGATCTTCTGGTCTCTATCATCATTATATTATAATCAAGAGAGAACAAAAAAGGGGCACATGTTTGTTTCTTATTTTTCATATATAAAAACCCGGGTAGCCCATGTCTTAAATTCTTCCTCACAAAAAGAGGAAGAAAAGTATGGCCAGGGGACCACAAGAAAAAAAGATGACACAAGATTAACAATATCTTACCCTCCTTCCTTGACCTGACTGTCCTGCTTGCTTTCCCAATAATTCAATCTGATCTGATTAAACACCACTCAAATTGCATATTAGGCCGGTTTGGTTCGCGGATTGAACTTCTCGGAAAAAAACTTCCCATGTCTAATACCATAAAATGGGAATGGAGAATGTTCATTCCCACGTCTGGGAGCATTGGGAAATGAGGATTAAGAAATGCAACTATCTCCCATTCTCATGTTTGTTTAGTGCAGTATTAGAAATGAAAAGTTATCAAGTTTCCAATAATACCCTTGAAAGTTTTTAATTATTAAAGGTTAATGTATGACGAATTTTTTAAAGGATAAAAAGTGGTATTTAAAAACAATAACATGCTTAAGTTAGTTCAAAATAACTGCTTTAGATGCTTTTCTAAGTTGGGGGAAAAATTTCCCAAGGTCAGCCCGGGGAAGTTCTTACCCATGAGTCATTATTGCATTTCCAAGAGTGCACTTACTAGACATGTGAATGCAATTTTAAACCCACTCCTAAACTCCTAAACTTTGAAGCAAATGGGCCCACATTGTAACAGTGCCCTTTCAATTATAGCAGAAACATTGTGTTTTGATATTCACTTTAACCTGGAAGCTGCAGCTTACTTTCATCCAATGGCGTACATTAATCTACAAAAGAATCCAAGAGCATATAATGTGGGGTTTTAGCTAAGACTATGTGAGTAGGGGAGCCAGCTAAGTTGAAAATTATTGTGTTCATAAAAAATAGTCTACCATTTTTCTTTTTGGTGTTTTCTACTTTTATGTCATTTTCTGTTTGTACTCATATGAATTTAGATAGTGTTGCCTGACTCATTTTCCTTTTGCAATCATGTATCTCTCAACAACAGATTTTCCTGACTCATTTTCTCCATTTCAATTTTAATGAGCATTTGCTTTCAACTATTGAACAAGATGTCACCTTCAAATAACTAATGTAGCAACAGATTTCACTCAAACCAACCAATTATTTCTTGACACATTGCTAACAGCTTGCAAAGGTAAAATGTAGCCATCTAGGGGCACTTTTGAGAATGGAAAACAGCAGCAGGGCATTTTGGCCGAAAGGCTCTGTGATTAACTTGATGATTAGTTTCCACTGTATGCCTCCTAGATTAAGAAAAATGTTCTAGCTAGATACTTCTATCATTATGGTAAGCAAAAGAAAGATCAGGAAAATAATCATCATTAGTTGGTCTGTAAATCACATGTTCTGTATGTACTTTCTGTATTTATTCTTGTTATGCACTTCTCTTCTGTGTTGCATTGCTAAAGATACCAAGACAGTTAGCAGTTTGATTAGTGATACTCAAGGTGATACTATTGTTTCATCAGGAGAGAGATTTGAACTTGGTTTCTTTACTCCAAATGGAAGCTCTGACAGCAGAAGATATGTTGGAATATGGTACTACGGATCGAATCCAAAAACTGTTGTGTGGGTTGCCAATAGAGACAACCCACTTTCAGATACTCATGGAGTTTTTGCTATGGCAGAAGATGGCAACCTCAAGGTATTGGATGGTAGTGGGAAAACTTACTGGTCCACAAGTCTTGAGAGATCATCATCAATGTACAGGACAGCAAAGCTCATGGACACTGGCAATCTTATTGTGAGCAATCAAGAGCAAGGAAACCATTCAGTGAGAATTCTGTGGCAGAGTTTTGAAAATCCAACTGATACATTTCTACCAGGCATGAAAATGAATGAAAATTTAGTATTGGCTTCATGGAAAAGTTATGACGATCCAGCAACTGGGAACTTCACATTTCAACAGGATGAAGAGGGAATGAACCACTTTGTTATCTGGAAAAGATCGATGAGGTACTGGAAAAGCGGAATTGCTGGCAAGTTCATTCGTTCTGATGAGATGCCTTCTGCATTTCTTTACTTGCTATCAAATTTCTCCTCAACCACGATCCACAATGACTCTGTGCCATATCTCACCTCATCATTATACAATGATACAAGACTGGTTATGAGTTTTTGGGGCCAAATTCAGTATCTGATGTGGGATACTGAGAAGGTTTGGTCTTTAATCTGGGCAGATCCTAGAGATAGCTGCAGTGTGTATAATGCATGTGGTAATTTTGGTAGTTGCAAGAGCGAAAATGGTTTGGTTTGCAAGTGTTTGCCCGGTTTCAAGCCTAGTTCACCAGAAAATTGGAATGGAGGAGATTATTCAGCTGGATGCAGTAGAAAGTCAGGAATATGTGGCAATGGTGCTGTGAGTGACATATTCTTGAGTTTAAAGATGATGAAGGTGGGAAACCCGGATTCTCAGTTTAATGCTAAAAGTGAAATGGAATGCAAAATAGAGTGCCTCAACAACTGCCAGTGCCAAGCTTATTTGTATGAGGAGGTTGAAATCACACGACGGGGTGGAAGTAGTAGTTCTACATGTTGGATTTGGTCACAGGATGTCAGCAATCTTCAAGAGGAGTATGACAGTGGCCGGAACCTACAGGTTCGTGTAGCAGTTTCAGATATAGGTATGATTCTCTTACTTATTTAAACATCATTTGGTTCTTAAGCAAAAGAACTATGAAAAACCACAGTAGTTATTATTGGTTCCGAGCATGTATGCTATTTTATTTACAACAATGACCACAACTGTGAGAGTTACTAACATGATTATTCAATGCAATGTGGTTTACCCTTTTCCTGTCTTGGATCCCATTTTGGTTTTCATCTTATTCATGAGGAGTTGGCAAGTTGAAAACCCGACATCCTTTGTTAGATAATCACCTTGGCCAAATGCTGTTTTTAAATTTCAAGTAATTATATTTTTGCAGAATCAACATCGAGGAATTGTGAAACTTGTGGTACAAACATTATCCCTTATCCCTTAAGCACTGGACCAAATTGTGGTGATCTTACATACTATAGTTTTCAGTGCAACATCTCCACGGGCCAGGTTAGCTTTGAGGCACCTGCTGGCACCTACCAAGTCACAAGCATCGATCCGGATACACGAAAGTTTGTCATCCAAGCCAAAAATGCAGATGACTGTAGAAACAAAAATTTCCTGCAGCTCAACCAATCATCTCCCTTTCATTTGATCAACAGGTGCAATGCTGATCCGGCCAACTTTAGTTCTGAATTTTCATTTCAAGCAGGAGATGAAGTTGAAATTTCATGGGATCCACCATTGGAACCACCTTGTTCTTCATCCACAGACTGCAAGGACTGGCCCCATTCTACTTGTAATGCTTCTCAAGAGGGGAAGAAGAGGTGCCTCTGCACCGCAAACTCTAAATGGGATAGCCTGACTTTGAATTGTACTCAGGGTAACCATACTTATACTATGCATGCAAAACTGTGCCATGAATGATGCTCCCTTTTATGGCTATGGATAAAGAATGAATTAGTACTCTGTTGCTAAGAGCAGTGATATTGAATGAAATTTGTTCAAATGAGAACTAATGTAACTCTTATAAATCTAGAGTCAAGTTTGCAGGTCTACTACTTACGTGTCTTCCAAAAATATACCATAAACTAGATAAAATTATTATTTTTAATTGCAGAAGATAGTGATTGCCTTTTCTTCTCTAATTTCTGCAGAAGTTGATTACAGTAGGCAAACTGGTGCTCGAGGAAAGATGACCTTGGCTCTAATCATTGCAGTAACTTTTATAAGTGTAGCTGTTCTAGCTCTTCTCTCAAGTACCTTCATTTATACTTATTTATGGAGAAGGAGGAGGGTCAAGGGACAAGGTAACTAGTCTTATATCCACCACATGAATTAAGTTATTTGCGGCTTCATTAGAATGAATCGTTGGGGCCTAATAGTATTAAGTCTTTGAATTCAGGAAGCAGGGAAATCCATCATAAGAATTCAGCGCTTTACTTATATGATAGTGAGAGAAAAGTTAAAAATTTGATCGAATCAGGCCGATTTAAAGGTGATGATACAGAAGGCTTTGATGTACCCTTTTTTGAGTTGGAAAGCATACTGGTTGCTACAGATTACTTCTCCAATGCAAATAAACTTGGACAAGGGGGTTTTGGCCCTGTTTACAAGGTAATGTACCTTTAGTAGACATCATGGATCAATATTAACTTGTTACCGGTAAATAATGTAACTTTATTCGGATTGTACTATCAGGGTAAGCTTCCAGGAGGACAAGAAATCGCTGTTAAGAGGCTCTCAAGCTGTTCAGGACAAGGATTAGAGGAATTCAAAAATGAGGTTCTGTTGATTGCCAAACTCCAACATCGAAACCTGGTTCGACTTTTGGGCTATTGTGTTGAGGGAGATGAAAAGATGTTAGTCTATGAATATATGGCCAACAAAAGCTTGGACTCATTCATATTTGGTTAGCCTCTAGTTATATTTCTAGAGTTTTTCATTCATGTGACCCTATCTATATTCATTGAAAGAAACTAACTTACATGTAATGCTCTTGGATGGAAAATAATACCTTGCCAGACCGAAGACTATGCATGCTATTGAACTGGGATATGCGCTTCAATGTCATTCTGGGAATTGCTCGGGGGCTTCTTTATCTTCACCAAGATTCTAGGTTAAGGATTATTCATAGAGATCTCAAAACCAGCAATATTCTTCTAGGTGAGGACATGAACCCCAAAATCTCTGACTTTGGTTTGGCTAGGATCTTCGGAGGCAACGAAACTGCAGCAAACACTAGTAGAGTAGTCGGAACATAGTAAGTTTTTTTGAAGCAGATGGTATTTAACCTTTTCATTAGCATCATTTGTAGCTCAATTTTCAATCAATAACCTCCAGACAACGGTGAACAATCAGATATGAATTCACTGACTCAAGTTACAATTCTTGTACTGCAGTGGCTATATGGCTCCAGAGTATGCATTAGATGGGTTATTTTCAGTTAAATCTGATGTCTTTAGCTTTGGCGTAGTTGTAATTGAGATCATCAGTGGGAAAAGGAACACAGGATTTTTTCAGCCTGAAAGATCGTTGAGTCTTCTAGGCTATGTAAGTGCTTGAAACGTTTCATCCCCAACTCATATTTTTTCATACTTACACCTTACATTTTGTAAATTCATACCAGGCATGGCATTCATGGAAAGAAGAGAAGGCACTGGATTTGCTGGACCAGACACTTTGTCAAAGCTGCAACAAGGATGAGTACTTAAAATGTGTCAATGTTGGGCTCTTATGTGTACAAGAAGATCCCAGTGATCGCCCAACCATGTCACAAGTAGTTTTCATGCTAGGCAGTGAAACTGCAACTATTCCAGCACCCAAACAACCCGCCTTTATTGTTAGGCGATGCCCTTCTAGAAGTAGCAGGGCTTCTTCTTCAAGCAAACCTGAAACATTCTCTAACAATGAGTTAACCATCACATTAGAAGATGGTCGGTAGCCAAAGCAGTTCTTATGCCTCTTATCTTCATCATTGTTGTCAAGTTAGTGCATCAACATGAAATTTTATGATGCATTTTTGTGTTTCTTTGCTTATAATCTGTAAGTGTAATTTTTGTCGGTGCTGTAATATTTGGAACTTTTTGGTACAAGCACTGATGTTCAAGAAGCAAGGCTCATCTGATTTACCCTGTTCCAAATTGCAGCAATCTAATGTAACTTATGTGAACGCACAAGTCAATTAGGTTCCAAAAGTTTTATTTTCTCTGTTTCAAACTAAACATCCAGCCAGTACAAATCAAGCAGAACAAAGAAGCTAGCCAAAATTAGGTGGTAGAAGGGAGGCATCATTCTAGAAGTCAGACTTTTTTTGTCCTATAATGGAAGGTGATCTCATTCATACTTTGGACCTGACTGCCTTGGGAAATAGTACATCTGGACATGATAAATGGTAACCGCCTCAGCTCCTGTTGTCCCAACAAATTTATATTACTATTGAACATTAATTTGGACTTTAACAATTGATGCAATTGAGGTGCTTTAGAGGAAACATGATGCCTATTTTGAATGGAAGAAACACAATTATGGTGTGAACTTTCACTAGTCTTCTTTGTCTGTCTCTCTGGCTCTGAATGGAGTGGCTCTTTCTTTCTCTTGCTTTGCTACTTTTATCTCTTGTCTTGCCAATTTGTACCAGCCAAGACAATTTGCAACCAGGAAAATCTATCACCGGAAACCTGACCTTGATTTCTTCCCTTGGGGACCTTTGCATTAGGCTTCTTCAGTCCTGAAAATTCTACCAAATACTTCCTTGGTATATGGTACAACAAAATCCCAAAGACACCAATAGTATGGGTTGCTAACAGAGAATCCCCTCTCGATTCTCCGGGTGTCTTTACGCTCAGCGGTGATGGGAATGTAGTGGTGTTGGAAATCATGGATAGGACTAGAAAAGTTATCTGGTCTTCTAATATATCAATACCTGCTTCAGCTATGAAGGCAACAACTGGTGTACTAATGGATAATGGAAATCTTGAACTTAGACTTGGAGAAGATACTCTCTGGCAGAGCTTCGATCATCCCTTTGATACATTTTTGCCTGGCATGAAGCTTAGCTTGAATACAAGGACGGGCCAACAAAGAGGTATCTTGGGCAGCACTTAATGATCCGCAACCCGGAAAGTTTACCTTGGGCATTGATCCTAAAGTGCCTGGCCAGACTTTTTTCTGGAAGGAAAATGCTCCATATTGGAGAAGTGATCTGTACATTGGCAAACAGAAAAACACAGCCTTTGATGTTGGTGGTGAAAATGCTCCATCTTCAAATGGAACCGCTTATTTCCTTCCTTACAACTTTGACGCTGATGAGGTTTATCTAACTTATGGTGTCTCAGATAGTTCAACCAAATTGAGGGTCATATTGAATCCAACTGGGCAGATTAAGCTGCTTCTGTGGCTGGAACACAGTGAAACATGGTTTGTACGGTGGAGGGAGCCTTTTGATCAACGTGATTTTTATCCTCGTTGCGGTCCATGTGGTGCCTGCAGGGGTTAAAATGAAACCCTCTCATCACCATGCAAGTGTTTGACAGGTTTTAGGCCAAAATTCCAAAAACAATGGGATATGGGGGATTGGCTCGGTGGCTGTGTTCGAGAGAAAGCATTGATGTATAATAACGAAGATGGGTTTTCAAAGATTTCGAAGTTGAACTTGAAACTACCAGATCAGGCTGTTCTTTTAGAAAATAAGAGTATGAGTGAGTGTGAATCTAAATGCCTTCAGAACTGCTCTTGCACAGCTTATGCTTATGCAAATGTGACACAAGGAAACAATATAAGATGTCTGACATGGTTTGGTGACTTGATGGATCTTGTAGAGAATCAAACTTTTGGGCAAGATGTTTGTATTCGTGTTCATGGCTCCCAACTAGGTAAGTTTGATGAATTTCTTTTGCTTTTTTGTGCATGGATTTGTCAAACAGAAATCATAGCAGACAACAATAGTTGGTCAGAAATGACACTTACTTAGAGCCATCATTTTTATAGATCATTCCTTTTCTTTTCTTGGCAGGTAGTAGGAGTCATTCTCATATTGTATCGAAAAAGTCCCTTGTAATTGGAATAGCCTCAGCAACAGCGGGATTGATTACAATAGTTTTTGGCTATTTCTCGTGGAAGAAGTACTTGGGAATGAAAGGTAGTGCTTCTCTTCCTCTTTCTCACTCACACAAACACATACACACACGTGCAGGGGCACAGATTCTTGTGTTCCGAACAAACAATGCTCTAACAATAAGAACGAAACAGAGAGAGCGGAAGGCAGTCTGAGTGCTGAAGCTGCAAAGAATGATATAGAACAACCACTCTTCACTTTAAGGAGAATTTTAGCTGCAACAAACAACTTCACTGAAGCTAATAAACTGGGAGAGGGAGGATTTGGCCCTGTTTATAAAGTGACACTTCAGTGTTGAGCTCTTAATGCAAGTACATTGTTCTCCATAAGCATGATAAATTCTTTTAGGACTTCTCCTAATTAAGTTTCCCCGTAATTCTGATCGGTAAGGAGTTCGTTTCTTTTTGTTGGATTTTTCTTCCACTACAGGGGATTTTTTCAGAAAATCAAGAAGTAGCCATAAAAAGGCTGTCCAAGAAGTCAGGGCAAGGACATGAAGAGTTCATGAATGAGTTGAAGCTTATAGCCAAGCTCCAACACACCAATCTTGTTAGGCTCCTGGGTTGCTGCGTTGAAGAGAAGGAAATAATCTTGATCTATGAGTACATGCCCAATCGAAGTTTGGACAAACTTTTGTTTGGTATATGATCACCACAACTTCTAACATTAATTCTTTGGTTTTTTTTTATTTTCTGGGATATCACATTTGATTGCTTTCTGCAAGATCTTTTTTCATGTGTACAAAAAGCTTTATAGAAGAAAAACACTAAATTCATTTTTCCTCATGGTTTGTCTAATTAGATGCATCTGCTAAGGCAAAACTAGATTGCGGTAAACGCTTTCAAATTATAGAAGGTATTGCTCAAGGAGTACTTTATATCCACAAATTTTCTGGACTGAAAATCATTCACAGGGACCTAAAAGCAAGTAATATACTGTTGGATGGAGCAATGAAGCCCAAAATTTCAGATTTCAAAATGGCAAGGATTTTCGGGATGAATCAAACTGAAGCAGATACCAAGAGGGTTGCTGTGACATAGTAAGTACACAGAGCACATGTTTCTCATTCACGTAAACCTTATGCAATCTTTACTGTTTCTCACTTCTCTATCGTTCGTGCAGCGGCTACATGTCACCTGAATATGCACTCTATGGCCATTTTTCTGAGAAATTGGATACATTTAGCTTTGGTGTGTTGTTGTTGGAGATTGTAAGTGGGAAGAATGCTGATTTTTACCGTTTTGAACGTTCACCAACTCTTGCTGGATGGGTAAGTACTAAAATTTATAGTTTTATATTCTTCTTTTCAAGCTTGTCAAATTTGCAATTAACTCTGCAAGGTTCATGTGCAAGTAAGTGAACAGTCATGCAAGATGTGGGTTTATGTGTTTAAATCATAGGCATGGGAACTACGGAAAGAAGGTAGAGGGATGGAGGTGCTTGATGCATCAGTGAGGGAAACATGCTGCCCTCATGAAGCTTTGCGGTGTAGCCATGTGGGGCATTTGTGTGTACAAGAAGATCCAGATGATCGACCAGCAATGCCTTCAGTCATTCTAATGCCGCAGGGCATTGAAGCCACGTTAGGAATGCCATTGATGTTAGCTATTCCACCAATGCAACCACCATTAGTATACCAGAAGGTCGATAGCAGTTCAATGTCAGGTAGCGTTCCAAGTTCGAATCTCCCCGTCCGTGCTTAAAAAGAACATGATCATTCTACCTTGCTAATACAAACTATTGTGTTGCTATCCATTTCTAAGAAAGTGACACGTGATTTATGTTTAGTTACTCTAGCAATGTTATACATATTTAGTCCAAAAAAATAGAAGAATGTTTTATCTAAGAGCCAGCCGTAGCTTTTACATTGGCAGAAGAAAGGTGAAAGTGAAACATGCTTCCTCTGTTACCCAACATATTACAAAATGTCGGTGGGTCCGACACTTTCCGTTGAGTAATAACAAGTATCCAAAGAAGTCAATCCACCACCACCCAAACAGCATTTTAAAATTTTTGTTTTTTCAAAACCCAGCATAACCCCAGCACCCATAGCGGGTACATGATCAGATAGGGAAGAGGGAGAGAAATAGCGACAAAGATAGATGCTTCAGCTTTTTGTTCCAGCGCGGTCGGAGAGAGGGGCAAAGGGAGATAGACAGAAAGGGGCGAAGAGGGGGAGGTCAATGGGGTGGGGCTGGAGGTTGGGGTTTCATTATTAGGCTTAAATGTTAAAATCGTCTTTGTGTTTTACTCGCCCAATTTGATACCAGTGTTTTCAATTTTAGTCCTTGTGTTTTACTAAGTTAACCAATTTTGTCCATTACATTAATTTACTGTTAAAAAAATTCATAAATATTATTTGAATTAATAAAAATCTCACATTATTTATAGAATAACATAAAATCTCAATTTTAAAAATCAAACCCTATTTTTAACAAAATAGTTGACTGATTAAAAAGAAAATGTAAAAAACAACCGAGCTATGAGGCGGGGCAATAGAAGATGTACAGTGGGAAGGAGGGATTGATGCGAGAGAGGAGAAAGGGAGATGCATAGAGGAGTTGCGGGCTTGGGTGGGATGGATCAGAGAGAGAGAGAGAGTGGGTTGGTGGCTGGAATTGCTCATGGTGGGAACTTGGGTGGTGGTTGCGGCTTGAGAGAAGAAGAGAGCGTAGAGGGTGTTGGGTTTTATTTATTTAAAATTTCTTAATTTTATTCATTTTGTAAAATAAACTTAATTTTTTTAAACCATTACAGTTTTTTAATTAATTTTTAAAACTTTGATGAATTTTTTTAACGGTAATTTAATGGAATAGACAAGATTGGCTAATGAGCTAAAACATAAGGACTAAATCGACCAAATAAAAAACACGAGAACTAAATTGGTTAAATGGGTAAACACAATGACCATTTCTATATTTAAGCCTTGTATTATTATTATTATTTGCTTTAATTTTTTTTAGTTTTAATTATTTTGAAGTGCAAATGACCAATTTCTCCTTATGTAGTCTCGCATGCTTGGCACATGAATTTTTTTAATGACAAATTGGATGGGGAGTGTGAACAAAGATTAATTTTCTAGAAAAAAGATTAAAGGGAAAATTGAAAGTATGCTACAAATTTAGAGGGCATTTCACCGGTTTAGCCCTGCTGTTTTGTGTTTTAGTTATAAAGCAAGGTCATAGCATTCATTCATACTTGGGACCTAAACCCACTGCAATTTGTTAAGTACTTATTCGTCCACATACCATATGTCATCAAGGGAATAAGAGACTTGTAATTTAAGTGGTTAAGAACAGTTATTTATGCAGTCGATGTCATGTGTTCGAATCCGTATCCCCAATATCGCTTGTATAAAAAAAATAATAATTACACTTTAATGCCAAGTGATTATACTCTTAAGACATGTTAATCCTTATCTTCTCAATTTTTACAATAACATACCCAGACTTTTAAATTTGTTACAATGTGATTTTGCTGTTAGGATTTCCGTCATATCTTTTCGTTAGTTGCCTACGTGGCACTGTGGGTGCCATATTTTTCAATTTTTGTTAATTTTAAATTGATTAAAATATGAATAAAATATTTATTTTAAAAAAACCAAAAATAAATCTCTCTCTCTCTCTCTCTCATGAACACCATCCTCCAACCACCACGAAACCAGAACCCAACTCCCAACCCCACCCCAACCCGCCGGGCGATTTCTTCTTCCTCCATCAAACCAACATAAAATTAAGAGATATTTTGCTCAAAATTGAGGATAAAAACAGAACAAGAAATGATGCCCCATGAAGAATGAACAAAATAAAAACAAAAAATGAGTAAGTTCAGGCAAAACATTGAGAAATCAAATCAAAGCTGGCACACCAAAGAAAGATAGATATGCTCACTGGACCACAGCATATGCCCTGTAACCATAAAGAACATGAATTACAAAGAAACCAGAGCATCCAAGAAACTCAAACATAGCAAATTATATCCTAAAGCATCCAAAATGCAAAATCAACTGAAAATCAATGAACCATTTGTCAATATCCAACAGATTAAGCCATCAGACAGGAGAGAAATTGTTTACACAATTCAAATTCAAAAAATTCCAGAACTTACAAAGCTTCATCAAATTAATTCAATCAAAACAAAATGTTCAGTCAGTGGCTTAGGGTTTACATTTTGACTACATTTGGCCCGTAAAGTTGTGGCACTCAATGATCTTCAACTGGGCATCGTGGATCTGACCCGGGTCTCTGGTCTTGATCGCTTCGAGCCAGTCAAGCCGGTCCCAAAGCTTCGAGATATCCGGAAAGAAGTCTCTTTCGATTTTCTTCTCAATCGCGGCGACAAAGGTGTCTTCGTCGAGGACTGTGGGATGGCCTCTAGGGTTTCTGGAAGTGATTTGGGAGGAACTTCTTGGCATTTGGACCGAACTATCGGATATTGCAAATGGTGAGGGGGATGAGAGGTGGCGAGGAGAGTGACCCGGAGTGAGAAGCATTCTTCTTCAGAATTGGGGTTACGATTTGTGATAGAATGAGATGGTGAGATTGAAATTGAGGGTTTTGGCAAGAATTAAAAGACGAACTAGGTTTAGGTTTTGAGCTTTGCTCTCCATGGGTTCTGGGTTCGTGGTGTTGAAGGGTGGTGGTCATGGGGAATGCAGGGAGGAGAGAGAGAGAGAGAGAGAGAGAGAGAGAGATAGACAGATGGATTTTTTTATTTATTCTATTTTAATCAATTTAAAATTAACAAAAATTGAAGAATGTTGAACCCACAATGCCACGTAGGCAATTAACGGAGAAATATGACTAAAACCCTAACGGCAAAACCACATTTTAACAAATTTAAAAGTTTGGGTATGTTATTGTACAAATTAAGAAGATACAGATTAACATATTTTAAGAATATAACCATATGGTACTAAAGTGTAATTAACTCAAAAAAGTACACACAAAGACTATGGTGAAAGAATCGGACTGGAATCAGATATTTATTTTTCTTAATTGAAAAAGACACTAAATCTTTCTAATTTGTACATGTCATGAAGTTAGGATATGTCGCGATCCAAGAAAAAAAATATCGGTTTGCCTCTTGAATATTTTTCTTCTCTCTTTTTTTTTTTTTTTTTTTTTTTAATGTGAAGGTTGTATAACATTTTGGGTTTTTATCACAAAATGTTCCTGACGTTTACGAAACTATCAGATTGCATCCTTAAAGTTTTTTTGTATCACTCCTTGTCCTTAACGTTAATATGGGTGCTCTTAAATAGTCCCTCTATCAAGCACAGTCTATAGGGCACCTCCCTTCACCCGGAAAAGCCTTAGAGGTACCAGATTTGCCCCTCTGCTCTAGTGCTCACCAACTGCTTGAGCAAATGCCTGAAAGATGTTCTTGTTTTGCTTGAGAGAAATGTCTTCTGTTTTGTCTCTGCTTGTTAGCTCGCGTGCAGGCCCACTTTGGGGAGAGGCGGAGGTGTTTTGCCTGAGCCTATCATTGTTTTTGCAAATTTCAGGTATTGAGGAAAATGACCTTCTTTTTTCTCAGATAATTTGACACAAACGGTGTCGTTTGCATTATTATTGTGATTCTTTTTCATTAGCGAAACAATCTGTTTTGGCTTTGTGTTGTATAATCAAACGGTGCATTTTTCAATAATTTTTTAATGAAACGGTGCGGTTGTGTTTAAAGAGGAATAACCATCCTTTTGTTTTAAAATAAGACAGCACACCCTTTCTAAAATAAACCATGCTTGCTTGTAACAAGTTCTTTTTTTTTCTTTTTCTTTTTCAACAAAACATTTAGCTATAAGTTATAACCTGCACGTAAATGGCTTTAAACCTACCACTTACCAGCCTAATTTCACTTTTTGAGCTTTTAACCTTTTAAATATTGCCCATTTCTTGAAAAATTCCGAGATCCGTCACTGCCCACAAAGTCAAGCCATTCGCATAAGCTTCAAAACAATTTCACAAAATTTCAAAATAAAGCTCAAATACAACTTTCCGACTCCTTGAATCTCAAATACAACTTCATCAAATGAAATATATGTACTTCTTCTAAGTACCCACAAAGTCAAACCATTCCAAAACTTCAAGGGATACCCAAAAACTCCAAAACTAAGCTCAAAACAACCCCAGTTTTGTTCCAATTAGCTTCAGAAACCAGCAAAAGTTCCAAGCTCAGATTCCTATAATACTAAAACCACAAATATTAAATCTCCCTGTAGCCTTAACCCCATAACCAAAACAAAAAAACAAATCGAGCAAACAGACCAAAAATCTTCCTTTGAACCACAAGCATCCCAAAAAAAAAAACACCCTGGTTTCAGAAATTCCAAAACCCACCTACAAATTTTAGTTTTTTTTTCCTTTTATTTTGGATAAATAAGAAAACCCACCTACAAAATTTTTCAAATGGTTCACAAGATAGAGTAAATGCAAAGAAACATAGGAATGTAAGACGAGAGGAATTACGCTTTGACTTGAGTGAGTGATACGGCAAAGAAGAGTCAACTTGGATATTTTTTTCCTCTTGAGCTTCTATTGGCAGAGAAACAAAACAAACAAGAAGAAAAGTGTAAATTTGTCCTTAGAAGTCATTTTACAAATGGGTAAATTTATCTTTAAAAATTTAAAAATAAGATGTATTAGAAAATAATACATATGGATGAAAATAGTAGCACTCTTTTTGCCATGAATTTTGTATTACGGTTTACTGATATAATTTTGACCTGTACGTTGTGCTGTAATTTTGACAAATTGACTTTTAGGAAAAGTGACGTAGCATTAAATAAGTGGTTGAAGTTGAAGACATTTTGGTCTTTATTTTGTTGCTACCGACATACGTGTACGAAGGTTGAATAATATGTAGCAGCAGCTGGTCCATATGATGTGTGGAGCATGCAAGACTGAAGGACGGGCTTGACTTGGGAGAAAGACCCAGAGGAATGCAAGAGAGTACAGAACTCTTGTGAGAGAGATGAGGTCTTAGGAAATACTGTGAGTGGGCGTACAGGGGTTTGGAGTTTGGCTTATGTTGATTTACTTCAAATGTATCTTGTATTGTTATTATTCTTATGTAGTCAAGTACTCTATTCGGGGACGTAGGCATGATTTTGCCGAACCTCATTAATCTTTTGTGTGCTATCTTTGTTCCTTGTTTATTTTAAGTTGTGGTTGGCTTTGTGGTGTTAGTATTTCTGAATCTCGGCTTAGCACGGTGATAAAGCACAATAGGTGGTCTCACTCATACTTTGGACCTGAGTGGCTTGGGAAATAGATGATCTGGAGATAATGGTAATCGCCTCAGCTCCTGTTGTCCCAACAAATTTCTAGTAAATATGATACATTAACTTCGGCATAATAATTGATGCAATTCAGGTGCTTTAGAGAAACATGCTGCCTATTTTGAATGGAAGAAACGCAATTATGGTGTGAACTTTCATTAGTTTTAGTAAGCACAGATTATAGTTAGCTACTTTTTTAGTTTTGAGGCAAGAACAAATTTTTTCTTCTTCTTTCTTTGTCTCTCCGTCGCTGAATGGAGTGGCTCAATCTTCGTCTTGCTTTGCTACTTCTATCTCTTGTCTTGCCAATTTGTATCAGCCAAGACAATTTAGGACCCGGAAAATCTATCATTGGAAACCAGACCTTGATTTCTTCCCTTGGGACCTTTGCATTAGGCTTCTTCAGTCCTGAAAATTCTACCAAATACTTCCTGGGTATATGGTACAACAAAATCCCAAAGACACCAATAATATGGGTAGCTAACAGAGAATCCCCACTTGATTCTCCGGGTTTGTTTACGCTCAGCGGTGATGGGAATCTAGTGGTGTTGGACACTGTGGATGGGACTAGAAAAGTTATCTGGTCTTCTAATACATCAGTACCTGCTTCTGCAATGAATGGGACAACTGGTGTACTAGTAGATAATGGAGATCTTCAACTTAGATTTGGAGAAAATACTCTGTGGCAGAGCTTCGATAATCCCTCTGATACACTTTTGGCTAACATGAAGCTTAGCTTTAATAAAAGGACGAGCCAACG